>NC_067494.1:51370475-51382975 GCF_947179515.1 Apodemus sylvaticus | reverse complement strand
TTTTGTAAATATTTTCTCAATCATTTCTTTCTTCTATTCATGTTCATTCTGATACTCTAGTTCTCTTCTCAGTTTTATCAGATAGCATCCAGTACATTACTGAGCTGTTGTCTGTCTATTTTACTAGATTGTGAGCTAGTCGTGGTTTAGGGATCAAGACTGGGTTCCTCTGCCTGTGTCATCGTGGGTCTAGGTTAAAGCTTCTTGTTTCAGTGGTTTTCTCTTTGTCTTTTATTTTTACTTTGGATCCCACTGATTTTGTTACTCTCATCCCTCATGTCTCTGTAAGTTTCTTTATATCTCCTTTCCTTTCTCCCCAGGCCTCACTGCCTTTGGCAGTAGCACTGCTACGAACTATGTATTCGGATAGTGACTCGGAGTCCTCAGAGTCCGACACTGTGGTCACCATGTTCGAGGAGGAGGTGTTCACCAGGCAGTACACGGTGTTGAAGACCTTGGGCCAGGGTGGCACTTCCGATGTGAGGCTGTGCTCCCACCGCCTTACAGGAGCCCCAGTTGCTGTCAAGGCTCTTTTGAGGGAGAGGTGGTCGGACCCAACAGTGCCCGAAGCGGACATTATGAAAATGCTCAGTCACCCAAACATCGTCTCGCTTGTGCAAATAATTGAGACAGAACATACAACTTACTTAATTATGGAAGTTGCCAGAGGAGAAGAGCTACTTAAACGAGTCCGGGACGCTGGATGCCTGAAAGAAGATGAAGCTAGGGGCATATTTGTTCAGCTGCTCAGTGCCATAGGCTACTGTCATGGTAAAGGTGTGGAGCACAGGGACATAAAGCCTGACAATATCATAGTAGGTGAGGATGGAAAGGCTACACTTATTGATTTCAGCCTCGGAGACACATTCCTACCTGGACAAAAACTGGAAAGGCTGTGTGGAGCCTTCCAGTTCATTGCTCCAGAGATCTTCCGAGGCCTACCCTACGATGGCACAAAAGTAGATATGTGGGCCTTGGGGGTCATTTTATATTATATGACCACCGGATTCCTGCCATTTGGAGGAGGAACCCTGTCGGAACTGAGCAACAAGGTGATGAATGGAAAATACCGTACACCGGATCATCTCTCAGACGATATTAGGAGCATGATTAGCCTCCTGCTAACTGTCAACCCAAGGCAGAGGCCAAATGCGCAAGAACTCGTAAGCCATCCATGGCTCCAGCAAGGGGGAAAGACTTTGACATTCCATTACAACAGTGACACCAGATTCCCAGACCCTGATATAATGGGGGCCATGGAAAGCATTGGCTTTCATTCCCAAGACATAAGAGAAGCTTTAAAACACAAGGAGTTTGACGAAACTAGGGCTACATACCATTTATTGAAAAGCCTGGCAAATCAGGATGATGGCAATTATGTGCAAAGAGATGTCACTAACCCAGGAGTGACACCTTTCCCTTCACCAACAGACCCTAGCACTTACCCTCTGCCTCCCAGGAGAAGGGCCAGTGAACCTTCCCTTAAAATACGAGTGTCATCTACTGGACAACGTCCTGGGGAGACAAATGCCCCTGTTGCACCCAAGAAGACACCCCCTATGGGCAGTCGTCAGCAAAGAAGAATGACTGCCCCATGCATCTGCATCGCTACTTACACTGTCGTGGAAGTAATCGAAACCCTCGATAACACCTTCTCCTCTAGCTCCCAGTTCGACAAGGCCCCAAGTGAGTCAGAAAGAAGGAGACCTTTTACTCCAAGACCCCCGCAGCCTCAGGGATGGGCCAAATGGAAGAAACGAATTTCGAATTGCATCAGGACTCTATGCTGCTGCTGCATGTCACCTGACACAACAAGCCGGAGGAAGGTGTGCCCCCAAAAAAGAGAGGACACCCCGAAGATGACAAGAAGTACAAGGCATCTTTCAGGTACATTTTTATATTTGCTAAATCTATTTTTTTTTACTAATATTTGCATATAGACAGTTCATGATTAGGTTCTTGAAGTACAGTGACTTAAATCTAGTTCTATCTAGATAGTGTGGGATGTGGACCCTCCTACAATTAAACACAAGTACAATACTTTCTTATTCCAGAAGTGTAGAACCAGAAAACCATCAAATCAAATCAATACCAAAATCCACTAGTGTAACTCAGTTCCTGTGGTTCAGCTCAGTGTCCCAAGCACAGGACTCTGGATCTTCTGAGATGCAAATGGTTTTGGGCCACACCCCCTCTGGGTTTCTTTTGTCCACAGCCCACACATCCTGTCTTCTCCTGTCAGATGGAATCGGTCCACACCTATCATTGATATGGTTGGTTATCACTGAAGTCTTGGCATCTCCAGTGTGTTCAGGGCTGCACTGTAATGAGGCTACACCTTCAACAATGGACTCTTCTGGCCTCTCACAGCACCAAGCTGGGGCTGTTTTCTACCTCCCCTTTGACCCCTCAGCTTTCAGGCTGCCCAAACCAATACCACCCGGGAAATTCTTACACATGATCTTGTTTGACTTCCAGCATGAGAAGCAGACTTTGTCACCATTCAAACAGACTTCTCTTGAGATATACCAAGGAATTGCTTTTGAGAAGATTTTAGCTCTGTGATGCCTCTGTCTTCTTAATCATGTCAAGTGTCTCAGCCAAAGATGAGTTGCAGCAATTGTCCTGGCTCATCGAAGTTTCCCTTTAATGTCCTGCTCTCTTGTTAATCAAAGCTGGTTCTTTGCCCCATGTTCCCCACTGATCAGTACCCAGAGATTACCAAATCAAATACAATGCAAACTACAGTGGTGATCCTATGTAAAGTTCCTGGGCACTCGACTTCAATCATTAATAAAATGGCCCACAAACTTGCCCACAGGTAATCTGACAAAGGAAATTTTTTCAGCAGTTTTCCTGTTCCAGGTGATAGTAGCTCATGTCATTCTAACAAAAATCTAACCAGCACACCTCTGAAGTGTAGTTCCCCCTAAACTTCAGAACAAAGCATATTTGTTTACAAGACTCTTTTTGAGATTTTAAGGTTGGGCTGGTCCTTTAATTCCTAGAACAGGGAGAAAATAAGAGCAAAGTAACCCAAGAATAAGATTATCCCCTGAATCTAACTAGGAGGTCCATTTCCATCTACCACAGTTTTGACTACTGTTTTTCCCGTGATATAAAAACACATATAGTGGGAATGGGGAGCCAGAATTTCCCTCAGTGAAGCTCATTCAGGTGAAAGGTGAATTGGATGCCAATGTGGCTGCCTGAAAGGTTGTTCCCACATGACTTAGCTTCATGTTGTGTGCCTCCTGATTTGATGCTGTTACACCCCACATACTTTTGCCACGCCTCTCACGTTCTCCTTGGGTTTTACAGCTTTGTACTGATTGGCCTCTCCTCACCCCAGCACATGCAAGAAGCCCCTCCCATCAGCAGATAGGTCTACATTTTCTCGGTCTTCCTCTCAATGGCTCTTGCTTCTCTGGCTGATGACCCAAGGTACCTGACATCAGAGGAGAATGGAGACTTCGGAGCCAGACCCATAAGCCTGCCTGCCAAAGAAAGGAGGGAGGCTGCTGCTGCTGTCAAGACCTTCTGGAAGTGGACCACCCCAGACCTGATGCTCCAGCTCAGGCTGCGAATAGTGATAGTAATATCAAATAAAGATAATTTGCTTATTCTCAATGATTTTCAAAGGTTGTTAGGATATATTAATTGGTTTTATCTTATAGTAACCTCATCTTAAGCTTGACACAGGAGGACTTAAAACTCTGTTTTCCATGTAGATAAAAATTAACTGGCAAAGGGCAAATAACTTTACAGATAGTAGAGAAGGCTACTGTAATCAGCTCTTTATGATATGTGTTCACTGCCATTCCTTGCAAAGGGAACATTAATGTAGAATCACCCTTTCTCATCTCCACGAAAAGTTATAACATTCTCCAATAAATATACTGGTGTGTTAATAATGTGCTGTAAGACAAAATCATAAAAGTATGCTAAAATGAATGTTTTAAGGACCTGATGAAATATTTGTTCCTTGTTTCAAACCGCAATCAAATTGGTTATTGCAGAAGACTGATAGTTCAGAGGCCATATCCAGCACATGGTACCTTCCCAGAAGCAGACCACACCCAACATTTTCCTCTACAGCCAGCCACATGGTTATTTAGTAAATCATGTCAAATGAACTGGGCCTAGAAAGCCCCCATATACTTAGAGCTATAAGTGAAGTAGGAAGTCATGGTTTCTTTGGAAAGTCAGTTGTGGTAGACGGTGTTTTGCTGGAACAGACATGGAAGGAGTGTTGTCTGAAGCAGACACAGGTGAAAGGAAGCTTTGCTAAATCAAGCATATGAAAAGATGCATGAGAGAGGATTCTTCTCTAAACACATGCATGGATTGGTTCACCTTACATTGCCTAGCTGAGCTCCATTTGTCATGACTCCATAGAGAGAAATGCACCAAAAATCCTACTGGTGGTGTTCAGGTGGCTTCTTGCCACTTCCTCAGACTTGGGCCAATTGGCAGAGTGACGTCAGCTGATACAGACTTACAGAGAGTGTTGCTAAGCCAGACTTAATGTGCTGAGGCAAGGCCCCTGGAGGACACATGATGTTTTGAGGGAATATAAATAGGATTGAATGGACAGTGGCAGGGCCTTTACAGTGCTTTTTGGTCTCGAGACTTCCATGATTGTCCCTTCAGTGAGAGAGGTGTGGCAAAGAGCGTCTGCTGGCATTCCTGTCAGTCTTGGTCACTCCTGCTGGCTCCAACCCTGAGTTACCAGTTTTAAACTAACTTTTTGTTACCAACATTATACCTTTTAAATCATGCCCAATATCTTATAAGCCAATACTTTATAGTCAAGACATGCAAAAACTTATACCTTTAAGACAAATTAGACATAAAAATAAAGTGATGACAGGAATCCTATAAAATTAAACCGATTATTTTCTAGCTGTAATTTCAAGAGAAAAAAGTACTTTGAACCCATAATCACAATTGTAGATATTTCTCTAGGAAAAATAACCATCAACCCATTTGCCCTACAATTTGAGATGCTGCTGGCTCTTTTAAAAGCAGCTTTTTACTCCAAGTTTAACGTAGGTGAGGCACTTTAAATCAACCCCTGCCATGTAAACTGAGACTGAACGGGTCACCAGCAGATGAAGTTTTACCATTTTTTTTTAAACATGAAACATAAAACATTCAAAGAACGAAAGAGAGACAGACACAAATTGGCAAATTGGTGCACCAAAGCCAGACAATGCACAGAGCAGTAAGCACACTTGTATAAATATGTAACTGCTTGTACTTACAAGGATCCCATTACCTTCAGGGGAGTTGTAGCTCCACTCAGGGTGGCAGAGAGGGAATCCATAAGAGCTCGGTTGCCATTCTTGCTGTGAGGCATATGTATGCTCTGAGGGGAAATGTCACTGCAGGGGCCAGAGGTGGGGGCAACTTGTCAACTCCAGTCCCCATAGCTGGTCCAGAACCAGCCTTAGAAGATGGGGCTGAAGGGGCCGGTGGTGTCCTCTGTGAATTCAAAGAAGGAGGGTAGGGAGAAGGGTCTAAAAGGAGGAGATCGGCATCAGGATCTGATAAGACTGTCCCTTGGGGGTCTCCTGGAGAGCATAAGTCCCCCAACAGCAGAGGTCCTGTGGAGGAAAAGAAGCAATGGGCCCAGGAGGGCAGAAAGGTGGCTAAGTCCTCTCAGACAATGATATGTGGGCCTTGGTCTGAGTGACTTGCAGACCCAGTCCTAAAGATTCGTCAGAGTCAGAGTAGAAGCAGCCTGTCCCATGGATTCAAACAGTCATCAGTCCAAGTCCAAAAACAAAACAGAGGACACTAAGACAGTAAAAAACAACCGCACAGCAACCACCACAAAAGAAAAACAGACTCAGATGGCTGTGGGCAGAATCCCCCTTTGCCCAGATGGAGATGAACCCTACCACATTCTTTCTCCCAGTGGGAAACCAGAACATCCTCCCAGTCCCCCAAAGTCCCACAGCATTCCAGCACCTCTGCCTGCCATTCTGGCAACTACAAAAACAGACTCAGATGGCCAAAGGCAGAATCCCCCTTTGCCCAGATGGAGAAGAACCCTATTGGATTCTTTCTCCCAGCGGGAGACCCGAGGGCCCTCCCAGTCCCCCAATATTGCCACAGCATTCTGGCAAGTCTGACGGCCATTCTGGCAACTACATATCAAAACCAAAACTACAGACCAAATGTGGCCTTTAGGAGAAAAACAAAAAAAGAGGCACACAACACAAACACACAGACAAAAATGACAGACATGTATCCCACATTACCTTGCTTGAGTAAACCTCCCCATACACTGCGTCTGGGGCTTGAGGAGGGAAACTTCCCGGGCAATGAATCATATGTAAGAGTCTGTCGGAAGACACCGCCACACTCAATAAGGCCACAGAAACCAGAATCACTACAATCTGCAAGAGGTTTATTGTTCCAGTGTACACGGGGCTCCCTCAGCACACAGGCAGGAGATCCTGAGCTCACTAAGACTACCCTTTTAATGAACATTTTGGTAGGGAGTTCAGGGGTCCCTTAAGTTGGACAACTGTGACTGGTTACCCTAAGCAACATTTAAAATTTTTGGTCACCTTGAGAAGGGAGGCTGTCTCTGCAATTTGGCCCTGTCCTGCCCACCTTGAAGCAGTTGTGGTGTTTCCTGGCTTTGTCTTTTTGTTGATTCACTTCCCTCTCTGGCCTCAACCTAGGCAGGCTGCTTCTGTATGGGCCTTATCCTCCCCCAGGCAGTCCTGGGCAGAATGCAAAGTTTCAGTCCAGCTTTGAGCCCCCATTCTGGGTTGTGGGGAGCTGGCCTGCTGTTTCTGACAGGGTTCTCACAAGGTGTCACCTGACCAAGCCCGCTCACTCAGTCAACAGGTTCTCCAGTGCAGGAGTGAGGATTGAAAAGAAAGAGACAATTAGACAAAACTGCAGTATGACCTCAGTCAATTCTGAGACTGAAGGCAGGTTTAATAATTCTCAATCCATTTTTGTACCAATTTAATTACATGCAGGAATTAAGATCAATAGTAGTACAATGAAGAACAAGCAAGACAGTAAACACAAAATTGTCAAGGCAATAAGCAAAGTTCTGTGACACTTGTTTCCATTTGTCAGAATGACCAAAACACCTGAGCCTGCTTCCTTGTCCAAGGCCAGAATCTCACCTGAAGCTTGCTTCTCTTGTTCCACTCTAAGTTAAACATTCCTGCCATAACCTACGTCCCTCTAATGCCCAAATGTCAGATTCCTGCCTGAAGCCCATGTCCCTGGTCAATGTCAAGTTCCTTCCAGGCAGCACAGCACCCCAAGAAGGCTCTCCACAGAGGTTAAAGCTTCTTGTTTCAGTGGTTTTCAATAGATGTTTCTTTAACAGTATTCTTCTTTGCTGCTTACATTTAAGAAAATGAAGTGAATAACCTTGGAGTTTGAACCATGTAGACGAACATGTCAATTGAAATGCCTATAGTTGTTAATTTATGGTTTTAGATTGTACACTGCATAGTGAATGGGAGAAAAATGCTCATTCCTGAAAATCAAGTATAGCCAGAGGCAGGTCTGTACGAATGTGACTACTTTTAAAGTCAACTTGCATGGGCAGTAGTTACAGGAGAAACTTGGTGAGATTGAGTTATTTGTAACAGGTGGAGGGCGGGGTACAAATGCAGAGGAGAGAGTCTTAGGGAAGTGGTCAATAAGCACCCAGGCCAGATGTGGTCCCCAGGGGTGTGGGGAGGAAATCGCGACCAAGGTAAGGCAGCACACCCAACCCTATGTTGAGAAATAGGTACCTTTTTCAGCCTTCCAGCTTCTTCTTCTTCCAGGATGAAACCTGACATTTGAAGCGGCTGATAAGACTCTGCTGTGCTGGGCTGAGTCCTTATCCACGCTGACCTCCATCGCCCCTTGAAGCCTGTGGACTGGGAACTGAAACCCAGACAGCCTCCCTGGCGCGGACCCCTGCGGGGGGAGCCGGTTGAGCACAGTGGACTCTGGGCTCCAACTGTCCAACTGTCGCGGGTCTTGCGCTTGGAGAGGAGCCCTGGGGAGGCCACGCCGAGTTCCCGAGACGTGACCCGAGCTGACAGCCCATGCACGGTCTCTGGACCCCGTGCCCGGCCACCCGGCCCTGCCGGCGGTGCTGCTGCTGCACACACTGCTTCTGCTGTTTGCCTCCTCGGGACTCGCAGGTAGGAGAGTTGCTCCCATGGGGCACAGGGCTACCTGGCAGGAGTCTGAAAGGGTTCACTCCTGGCTCCAGCTTGCCAGAACCGAGCTGGGGTGGGGGTACAGGGTCAGCCCTCCTGAGTGGCCCAAAGCTTGTCCCTGGAGACTGGTGATCCTGAAGGCGAGGGGCACTAAAACCTCCGCAGCTCCAAGATCAGAGTTTGGAAAAGCCAAATCAGCCCCAAAGGGGTAAACCACATCCTTTCTCCTGGCAATCCTGACAGGCACATATATGTGATTCTGAGAAATAACAAAGCATAAAACACTGGAAGGATTTTTCTTTGTTGATTTAAAGTTTAAACCATAACCGCTGGAATTCAGAAAAGCCAAGCTGAGTCACAAAAAATAGAAAAGTATTTTCCTTTCTTTTCTTTTCTTTTTCTTTCTGTTTTTCTGTCATATAAAATCATACTCTCGGCAACGTATCTCAAGATTTTAATTAAAGACAACAGCCACAAGGCTTCCCAAAATATCGATTGTAGTTTTATAAAATTGATTCAGGCACCTCCTGTGTCCGTTAGCCTGGAAAGAACAAGCGAATGGGGAAAGCAAGTTGCACTGAGACTGCAGTCAGAGAAAACGCGAAGCTCATTAAGTTCTCAGGGGCAAGAAACATGTACGCTGGCCTTGGAGCGGCTTCTGAGCAGTAGAGTCTACACGAAAAGATTATTTTCTAATTCCTAAATTTATGCAAATGTATGATTATAGTTTAATAATCCAAGATAAGTCAAATGTGAAGAGGCTTATTCATATATCCCTGATGTGAATTTGGCTTTTTGTTTTTAAAGGACAGTTGAAGTTTATTATAAAAGGTTTAGACAGAGATTTAAGTACAGTAATCAGGGGGATGAGATAAACACACACAAACACGCACATATACATACATATATATCTCTATATATACATATATATAGATATAGATATATGATTGAGAAAAGATCTCCACCTACACATATACTGTGTGCAATAGAGCCACCATACTGAACTTGCTTGGTTTTAATCCAAGAAATAAAGCTTGCTCACTAACTGGACTAATGAAATGATATTACAAGGCAACAATACTCGTAGCTTAAAAGCCAACTTTGAAACACACACACACACACACACACACACACACCAGAGGGCTGTTGATCTATGAGACCCAGCATGTAGCATGGGACTGACCTCCACAGACACTCTCACAAATACTAGGAAAGCCAGTTAGAAGGTACATTAGGTGCTTGGATCCCATTCCTACACTTAATCACTGAACCCATGGATAATCTTCACTTCTGCACGAATGTGGACTTTTAAGAATTGTATGACATTACCACTTAGGAGTAGATACTACTTTAACTTTGAGACTTTTCTGCACAAAATTCAAAGCTATACAAGATAGTGTTGATAGGATCAGGCTGTATTATTCCAGAACACCCAAAGAGAAATAACATCCTATGTGGCATCAACATTTGATACACATTTTGATGTTTCATTTAAGGTAAACAACTACAGGAATTTTGAATGTCCCTGCTGTTCCCTGAGGGGTGCGATACACTGCCAGTGACTCTCCTCCGTCTCTGGGCAGAGGGTTTACCATATTCATCCCTATGGCCTATTAACCTCGATCCTATAGATCATTCCTGCATCTTCATGTCTGTGTGTCATTTCTGTATCTCCACAAGGATGAGGAGCCATGATCAACATCACATAGACAGACATTTTAAATCTAAAGGAGTGGGAAACAATGAATTCCTCAGACAGTATGGCCCTGGTCAACCCCACAAAGGCTTCCTGGCTTTTGGAATTTTCTAAATCCTGGAATTTTCTATGCCCCCATCTCTCTCTCTCTCTCTCTCTCTCTCTCTCTCTCTCTCTGCTCTGTCTCCTCCCCTCTCTCTTTCTTCCTGCAGTTTAGATTTAGCTATCATGATTGTGAGCCAATTTCTTCTTCTTCTTCTTCTTCTTCTTCTTCTTCTTCTTCTTCTTCTTCTTTTTCTTCTTCTTCTTCTTCTTCTTCTTCCTCCTCCTCCTCCTCCTCCTCCTCCTCCCTCTCCCTCTCTACAGCCTTACTTTAATTACTCCCCTTCTTGTCTTTTCCCAATTCCCAGAGCAAGGATCCAAATGTCCCAGGATCCATATTTGCAGTTCCCTCTGATAGAAGGGTGCTCCCTCATCTACCATGGCTAAGCCCTGCTGAGTCAGCATTTCACCTCAATGTGTCTTCCCCTAATTGGAAAGCCAGACTTCATAGTACTTAACTGGTCCCCCTATCCAACTGCTGCTTCTTTGAATTACCCCTGCAACATCAGGGTGTAATTAACAACCTGTCCCCTGTTAGAGCAAGTCTCACAGGAAACTCACTACCCAGACAGGCAAGATGCCCTGCCCACTACTAAAAAAGTCCTTCCATAGACAGCTCCACACTTGCTCCTTGTGGTTCTCATCCATTCTCTGTGTTTATCTTGAGCTGAAAGGTCGACAGGATAAGAAGCACGTGTTCCAATGCAGGAGGCGGCTACCATACTTCAGCCTCTTTCTCAGCCTCCCTTCACAGTTTCTTGGGAGGCATCATGCCACGCCCCCTTTCTCCATGTTATTTTCATGGTGTCTCCCAATGGTCTTGTGACCTCTTGGGCTGACTCCATGCAGAGCTTGATGAGGTGGTTACCTTATTAAATGTGAAACCTGGCCAGACTGTCCTTCCCTCAGTCATCATTTCTATGACCTACAAGGGCCCTCTTCTATCTAGTTTGTCTTCTGAAAGACAAATTCTGGCCAGATTCAGGATTTCACAATAGTACACTTTCTCCAGTCTAGCAGGGGTGACGTCCTGCTTGCCTCTTTTAGCTACAGAGGAAAAAAGTATGATTTTACTGTTCTCTCTAGAATCCCTGATATCTGTGATAGTGAGGTGTTAGTACAACCAAGGCACTCGCACAGAGTTCTTCCTGCTTTTCGAGGGAGGTTATCACATCCAATCTTTAGCCACCAAGATGGTGGCTCACCACTCTACCCACTAGCTGATCCAAAGCCGATTCTGCTTGTAGCTCAGAGGACTAGAATGCCTCCCTATTACCCAGACTTCGCCCAGTCCCACTTCCTTTCCTCATGGGAATGCCCTCCAGCTCCCTCTGCAGATGGAGTCAGTCTCCTCCCACTCAACTAAACAACTAAAAAGTTCTGTCAGCAATGGATACAATTATTTGTTTACATGTTTTCACCAGTTCAATTTTCCCCTTCCCTACTTTCTAACTGTTCTCCCTACATCTGCCTCCTTGTTCTTCCTTCCAATTAACCTGTTAGTTCTTACAGAATTCTCTTAAATGAACAAGAAAATATATAACCACATCAACTGTTTTAAAGCAGTCATAACAACGTACCACAAGCTGTGGGGCTTCAAAATTCATAGCTTTATTGCTCAGGGCTGTGGAAACTGGAAGTCCAGGGGCCAGGTGCTGGCTCACTCTTCCTAAGTACTGGGGGGAGGGGGAAAGGGGGTTCAGTTGCTGACAGTGTCACCTGTTCCCAGACCTGCCCCAATGACTGCCTTGTCTGATCTCCTCTGCAAGTGGCCACATCTCTGTGTCCCTTCACATGGTCTTCTCAAATAGTCTGTCTGCCTTTGTGTTCAAGTTTTCTGTTTTTGCAAGAATTTCAACCCAGCCTATTGACTGAAAAGGCTCTGTTTCCAACTAAGGGCAGTTTTGAGTTACTGGCTGGGGATGGGGGAGTGTCAGAGTCTCAGTTACTTTTCTTGGCAAGTACAATTCCACTCTCAACATCTACCATGTGCCCCGAGATCTATCCACAGACAGCAAGATGACTTATGTGGTGAGAAAAGGGGGGTGGCTTCCCAACTGCAGATTCTCCTCTTGAATATCTTCAGTAGTCCTCATCCACTACTGAAGGAATCCTGCAGAAGTGTCTGGCTGGGAACAATGAGGAACTGAGAAGGTTGGGAGCAGATGTGAGGGTTTCTGTTCTGCTTCCCACAGCAGAAGCACACAGGAGACCACATTGCACTCCCAGTGCAGATGATGGTGTGCCCTGCATCTGAGATGCTCGCTCCTGAGACTGCTGTCCCTCTGCACTTAATAGTTTGTAGACATTAAGTGCAAAATAGAATTTCATGTACGCAGGGATGAGGAATTTGAGGTGCTCAGATTACACAACATGAACTTAGTGTTTTATACAGCCATTTTGTGTTCTCAAAATTGTTAAACACATCCTCGCTCAGTGTGATTTTTTAAATAATTTTTCTTTGTGGCTTTTCATTCATTTTTTCAGTGTCATTCATTTACACA
>NC_067494.1:51245475-51365475 GCF_947179515.1 Apodemus sylvaticus | reverse complement strand
TTGTCTGTCTATTTTACTAGATTGTGAGCTAGTCGTGGTTTAGGGATCAAGACTGGGTTCCTCTGCCTGTGTCATCGTGGGTCTAGGTTAAAGCTTCTTGTTTCAGTGGTTTTCTCTTTGTCTTTTATTTTTACTTTGGATCCCACTGATTTTGTTACTCTCATCCCTCATGTCTCTGTAAGTTTCTTTATATCTCCTTTCCTTTCTCCCCAGGCCTCACTGCCTTTGGCAGTAGCACTGCTACGAACTATGTATTCGGATAGTGACTCGGAGTCCTCAGAGTCCGACACTGTGGTCACCATGTTCGAGGAGGAGGTGTTCACCAGGCAGTACACGGTGTTGAAGACCTTGGGCCAGGGTGGCACTTCCGATGTGAGGCTGTGCTCCCACCGCCTTACAGGAGCCCCAGTTGCTGTCAAGGCTCTTTTGAGGGAGAGGTGGTCGGACCCAACAGTGCCCGAAGCGGACATTATGAAAATGCTCAGTCACCCAAACATCGTCTCGCTTGTGCAAATAATTGAGACAGAACATACAACTTACTTAATTATGGAAGTTGCCAGAGGAGAAGAGCTACTTAAACGAGTCCGGGACGCTGGATGCCTGAAAGAAGATGAAGCTAGGGGCATATTTGTTCAGCTGCTCAGTGCCATAGGCTACTGTCATGGTAAAGGTGTGGTGCACAGGGACATAAAGCCTGACAATATCATAGTAGGTGAGGATGGAAAGGCTACACTTATTGATTTCAGCCTCGGAGACACATTCCTACCTGGACAAAAACTGGAAAGGCTGTGTGGAGCCTTCCAGTTCATTGCTCCAGAGATCTTCCGAGGCCTACCCTACGATGGCACAAAAGTAGATATGTGGGCCTTGGGGGTCATTTTATATTATATGACCACCGGATTCCTGCCATTTGGAGGAGGAACCCTGTCGGAACTGAGCAACAAGGTGATGAATGGAAAATACCGTACACCGGATCATCTCTCAGACGATATTAGGAGCATGATTAGCCTCCTGCTAACTGTCAACCCAAGGCAGAGGCCAAATGCGCAAGAACTCGTAAGCCATCCATGGCTCCAGCAAGGGGGAAAGACTTTGACATTCCATTACAACAGTGACACCAGATTCCCAGACCCTGATATAATGGGGGCCATGGAAAGCATTGGCTTTCATTCCCAAGACATAAGAGAAGCTTTAAAACACAAGGAGTTTGACGAAACTAGGGCTACATACCATTTATTGAAAAGCCTGGCAAATCAGGATGATGGCAATTATGTGCAAAGAGATGTCACTAACCCAGGAGTGACACCTTTCCCTTCACCAACAGACCCTAGCACTTACCCTCTGCCTCCCAGGAGAAGGGCCAGTGAACCTTCCCTTAAAATACGAGTGTCATCTACTGGACAACGTCCTGGGGAGACAAATGCCCCTGTTGCACCCAAGAAGACACCCCCTATGGGCAGTCGTCAGCAAAGAAGAATGACTGCCCCATGCATCTGCATCGCTACTTACACTGTCGTGGAAGTAATCGAAACCCTCGATAACACCTTCTCCTCTAGCTCCCAGTTCGACAAGGCCCCAAGTGAGTCAGAAAGAAGGAGACCTTTTACTCCAAGACCCCCGCAGCCTCAGGGATGGGCCAAATGGAAGAAACGAATTTCGAATTGCATCAGGACTCTATGCTGCTGCTGCATGTCACCTGACACAACAAGCCGGAGGAAGGTGTGCCCCCAAAAAAGAGAGGACACCCCGAAGATGACAAGAAGTACAAGGCATCTTTCAGGTACATTTTTATATTTGCTAAATCTATTTTTTTTTACTAATATTTGCATATAGACAGTTCATGATTAGGTTCTTGAAGTACAGTGACTTAAATCTAGTTCTATCTAGATAGTGTGGGATGTGGACCCTCCTACAATTAAACACAAGTACAATACTTTCTTATTCCAGAAGTGTAGAACCAGAAAACCATCAAATCAAATCAATACCAAAATCCACTAGTGTAACTCAGTTCCTGTGGTTCAGCTCAGTGTCCCAAGCACAGGACTCTGGATCTTCTGAGATGCAAATGGTTTTGGGCCACACCCCCTCTGGGTTTCTTTTGTCCACAGCCCACACATCCTGTCTTCTCCTGTCAGATGGAATCGGTCCACACCTATCATTGATATGGTTGGTTATCACTGAAGTCTTGGCATCTCCAGTGTGTTCAGGGCTGCACTGTAATGAGGCTACACCTTCAACAATGGACTCTTCTGGCCTCTCACAGCACCAAGCTGGGGCTGTTTTCTACCTCCCCTTTGACCCCTCAGCTTTCAGGCTGCCCAAACCAATACCACCCGGGAAATTCTTACACATGATCTTGTTTGACTTCCAGCATGAGAAGCAGACTTTGTCACCATTCAAACAGACTTCTCTTGAGATATACCAAGGAATTGCTTTTGAGAAGATTTTAGCTCTGTGATGCCTCTGTCTTCTTAATCATGTCAAGTGTCTCAGCCAAAGATGAGTTGCAGCAATTGTCCTGGCTCATCGAAGTTTCCCTTTAATGTCCTGCTCTCTTGTTAATCAAAGCTGGTTCTTTGCCCCATGTTCCCCACTGATCAGTACCCAGAGATTACCAAATCAAATACAATGCAAACTACAGTGGTGATCCTATGTAAAGTTCCTGGGCACTCGACTTCAATCATTAATAAAATGGCCCACAAACTTGCCCACAGGTAATCTGACAAAGGAAATTTTTTCAGCAGTTTTCCTGTTCCAGGTGATAGTAGCTCATGTCATTCTAACAAAAATCTAACCAGCACACCTCTGAAGTGTAGTTCCCCCTAAACTTCAGAACAAAGCATATTTGTTTACAAGACTCTTTTTGAGATTTTAAGGTTGGGCTGGTCCTTTAATTCCTAGAACAGGGAGAAAATAAGAGCAAAGTAACCCAAGAATAAGATTATCCCCTGAATCTAACTAGGAGGTCCATTTCCATCTACCACAGTTTTGACTACTGTTTTTCCCGTGATATAAAAACACATATAGTGGGAATGGGGAGCCAGAATTTCCCTCAGTGAAGCTCATTCAGGTGAAAGGTGAATTGGATGCCAATGTGGCTGCCTGAAAGGTTGTTCCCACATGACTTAGCTTCATGTTGTGTGCCTCCTGATTTGATGCTGTTACACCCCACATACTTTTGCCACGCCTCTCACGTTCTCCTTGGGTTTTACAGCTTTGTACTGATTGGCCTCTCCTCACCCCAGCACATGCAAGAAGCCCCTCCCATCAGCAGATAGGTCTACATTTTCTCGGTCTTCCTCTCAATGGCTCTTGCTTCTCTGGCTGATGACCCAAGGTACCTGACATCAGAGGAGAATGGAGACTTCGGAGCCAGACCCATAAGCCTGCCTGCCAAAGAAAGGAGGGAGGCTGCTGCTGCTGTCAAGACCTTCTGGAAGTGGACCACCCCAGACCTGATGCTCCAGCTCAGGCTGCGAATAGTGATAGTAATATCAAATAAAGATAATTTGCTTATTCTCAATGATTTTCAAAGGTTGTTAGGATATATTAATTGGTTTTATCTTATAGTAACCTCATCTTAAGCTTGACACAGGAGGACTTAAAACTCTGTTTTCCATGTAGATAAAAATTAACTGGCAAAGGGCAAATAACTTTACAGATAGTAGAGAAGGCTACTGTAATCAGCTCTTTATGATATGTGTTCACTGCCATTCCTTGCAAAGGGAACATTAATGTAGAATCACCCTTTCTCATCTCCACGAAAAGTTATAACATTCTCCAATAAATATACTGGTGTGTTAATAATGTGCTGTAAGACAAAATCATAAAAGTATGCTAAAATGAATGTTTTAAGGACCTGATGAAATATTTGTTCCTTGTTTCAAACCGCAATCAAATTGGTTATTGCAGAAGACTGATAGTTCAGAGGCCATATCCAGCACATGGTACCTTCCCAGAAGCAGACCACACCCAACATTTTCCTCTACAGCCAGCCACATGGTTATTTAGTAAATCATGTCAAATGAACTGGGCCTAGAAAGCCCCCATATACTTAGAGCTATAAGTGAAGTAGGAAGTCATGGTTTCTTTGGAAAGTCAGTTGTGGTAGACGGTGTTTTGCTGGAACAGACATGGAAGGAGTGTTGTCTGAAGCAGACACAGGTGAAAGGAAGCTTTGCTAAATCAAGCATATGAAAAGATGCATGAGAGAGGATTCTTCTCTAAACACATGCATGGATTGGTTCACCTTACATTGCCTAGCTGAGCTCCATTTGTCATGACTCCATAGAGAGAAATGCACCAAAAATCCTACTGGTGGTGTTCAGGTAGCTTCTTGCCACTTCCTCAGACTTGGGCCAATTGGCAGAGTGACGTCAGCTGATACAGACTTACAGAGAGTGTTGCTAAGCCAGACTTAATGTGCTGAGGCAAGGCCCCTGGAGGACACATGATGTTTTGAGGGAATATAAATAGGATTGAATGGACAGTGGCAGGGCCTTTACAGTGCTTTTTGGTCTCGAGACTTCCATGATTGTCCCTTCAGTGAGAGAGGTGTGGCAAAGAGCGTCTGCTGGCATTCCTGTCAGTCTTGGTCACTCCTGCTGGCTCCAACCCTGAGTTACCAGTTTTAAACTAACTTTTTGTTACCAACATTATACCTTTTAAATCATGCCCAATATCTTATAAGCCAATACTTTATAGTCAAGACATGCAAAAACTTATACCTTTAAGACAAATTAGACATAAAAATAAAGTGATGACAGGAATCCTATAAAATTAAACCGATTATTTTCTAGCTGTAATTTCAAGAGAAAAAAGTACTTTGAACCCATAATCACAATTGTAGATATTTCTCTAGGAAAAATAACCATCAACCCATTTGCCCTACAATTTGAGATGCTGCTGGCTCTTTTAAAAGCAGCTTTTTACTCCAAGTTTAACGTAGGTGAGGCACTTTAAATCAACCCCTGCCATGTAAACTGAGACTGAACGGGTCACCAGCAGATGAAGTTTTACCATTTTTTTTAAACATGAAACATAAAACATTCAAAGAACGAAAGAGAGACAGACACAAATTGGCAAATTGGTGCACCAAAGCCAGACAATGCACAGAGCAGTAAGCACACTTGTATAAATATGTAACTGCTTGTACTTACAAGGATCCCATTACCTTCAGGGGAGTTGTAGCTCCACTCAGGGTGGCAGAGAGGGAATCCATAAGAGCTCGGTTGCCATTCTTGCTGTGAGGCATATGTATGCTCTGAGGGGAAATGTCACTGCAGGGGCCAGAGGTGGGGGCAACTTGTCAACTCCAGTCCCCATAGCTGGTCCAGAACCAGCCTTAGAAGATGGGGCTGAAGGGGCCGGTGGTGTCCTCTGTGAATTCAAAGAAGGAGGGTAGGGAGAAGGGTCTAAAAGGAGGAGATCGGCATCAGGATCTGATAAGACTGTCCCTTGGGGGTCTCCTGGAGAGCATAAGTCCCCCAACAGCAGAGGTCCTGTGGAGGAAAAGAAGCAATGGGCCCAGGAGGGCAGAAAGGTGGCTAAGTCCTCTCAGACAATGATATGTGGGCCTTGGTCTGAGTGACTTGCAGACCCAGTCCTAAAGATTCGTCAGAGTCAGAGTAGAAGCAGCCTGTCCCATGGATTCAAACAGTCATCAGTCCAAGTCCAAAAACAAAACAGAGGACACTAAGACAGTAAAAAACAACCGCACAGCAACCACCACAAAAGAAAAACAGACTCAGATGGCTGTGGGCAGAATCCCCCTTTGCCCAGATGGAGATGAACCCTACCACATTCTTTCTCCCAGTGGGAAACCAGAACATCCTCCCAGTCCCCCAAAGTCCCACAGCATTCCAGCACCTCTGCCTGCCATTCTGGCAACTACAAAAACAGACTCAGATGGCCAAAGGCAGAATCCCCCTTTGCCCAGATGGAGAAGAACCCTATTGGATTCTTTCTCCCAGCGGGAGACCCGAGGGCCCTCCCAGTCCCCCAATATTGCCACAGCATTCTGGCAAGTCTGACGGCCATTCTGGCAACTACATATCAAAACCAAAACTACAGACCAAATGTGGCCTTTAGGAGAAAAACAAAAAAAGAGGCACACAACACAAACACACAGACAAAAATGACAGACATGTATCCCACATTACCTTGCTTGAGTAAACCTCCCCATACACTGCGTCTGGGGCTTGAGGAGGGAAACTTCCCGGGCAATGAATCATATGTAAGAGTCTGTCGGAAGACACCGCCACACTCAATAAGGCCACAGAAACCAGAATCACTACAATCTGCAAGAGGTTTATTGTTCCAGTGTACACGGGGCTCCCTCAGCACACAGGCAGGAGATCCTGAGCTCACTAAGACTACCCTTTTTATGAACATTTTGGTAGGGAGTTCAGGGGTCCCCTAAGTTGGACAACTGTGACTGGTTACCCTAAGCAACATTTAAAATTTTTGGTCACCTTGAGAAGGGAGGCTGTCTCTGCAATTTGGCCCTGTCCTGCCCACCTTGAAGCAGTTGTGGTGTTTCCTGGCTTTGTCTTTTTGTTGATTCACTTCCCTCTCTGGCCTCAACCTAGGCAGGCTGCTTCTGTATGGGCCTTATCCTCCCCCAGGCAGTCCTGGGCAGAATGCAAAGTTTCAGTCCAGCTTTGAGCCCCCATTCTGGGTTGTGGGGAGCTGGCCTGCTGTTTCTGACAGGGTTCTCACAAGGTGTCACCTGACCAAGCCCGCTCACTCAGTCAACAGGTTCTCCAGTGCAGGAGTGAGGATTGAAAAGAAAGAGACAATTAGACAAAACTGCAGTATGACCTCAGTCAATTCTGAGACTGAAGGCAGGTTTAATAATTCTCAATCCATTTTTGTACCAATTTAATTACATGCAGGAATTAAGATCAATAGTAGTACAATGAAGAACAAGCAAGACAGTAAACACAAAATTGTCAAGGCAATAAGCAAAGTTCTGTGACACTTGTTTCCATTTGTCAGAATGACCAAAACACCTGAGCCTGCTTCCTTGTCCAAGGCCAGAATCTCACCTGAAGCTTGCTTCTCTTGTTCCACTCTAAGTTAAACATTCCTGCCATAACCTACGTCCCTCTAATGCCCAAATGTCAGATTCCTGCCTGAAGCCCATGTCCCTGGTCAATGTCAAGTTCCTTCCAGGCAGCACAGCACCCCAAGAAGGCTCTCCACAGAGGTTAAAGCTTCTTGTTTCAGTGGTTTTCAATAGATGTTTCTTTAACAGTATTCTTCTTTGCTGCTTACATTTAAGAAAATGAAGTGAATAACCTTGGAGTTTGAACCATGTAGACGAACATGTCAATTGAAATGCCTATAGTTGTTAATTTATGGTTTTAGATTGTACACTGCATAGTGAATGGGAGAAAAATGCTCATTCCTGAAAATCAAGTATAGCCAGAGGCAGGTCTGTACGAATGTGACTACTTTTAAAGTCAACTTGCATGGGCAGTAGTTACAGGAGAAACTTGGTGAGATTGAGTTA
Organism: Apodemus sylvaticus; assembly: GCF_947179515.1. Lineage (NCBI taxonomy): Eukaryota > Metazoa > Chordata > Mammalia > Rodentia > Muridae > Apodemus > Apodemus sylvaticus. The sequence continues at coordinate 51,357,959 of NC_067494.1, read as the reverse complement.
TTTGTAACAGGTGGAGGGCGGGGTACAAATGCAGAGGAGAGAGTCTTAGGGAAGTGGTCAATAAGCACCCAGGCCAGATGTGGTCCCCAGGGGTGTGGGGAGGAAATCGCGACCAAGGTAAGGCAGCACACCCAACCCTATGTTGAGAAATAGGTACCTTTTTCAGCCTTCCAGCTTCTTCTTCTTCCAGGATGAAACCTGACATTTGAAGCGGCTGATAAGACTCTGCTGTGCTGGGCTGAGTCCTTATCCACGCTGACCTCCATCGCCCCTTGAAGCCTGTGGACTGGGAACTGAAACCCAGACAGCCTCCCTGGCGCGGACCCCTGCGGGGGGAGCCGGTTGAGCACAGTGGACTCTGGGCTCCAACTGTCCAACTGTCGCGGGTCTTGCGCTTGGAGAGGAGCCCTGGGGAGGCCACGCCGAGTTCCCGAGACGTGACCCGAGCTGACAGCCCATGCACGGTCTCTGGACCCCGTGCCCGGCCACCCGGCCCTGCCGGCGGTGCTGCTGCTGCACACACTGCTTCTGCTGTTTGCCTCCTCCCTCGGGACTCGCAGGTAGGAGAGTTGCTCCCATGGGGCACAGGGCTACCTGGCAGGAGTCTGAAAGGGTTCACTCCTGGCTCCAGCTTGCCAGATCCGAGCTGGGGGTGGGGGTACAGGGTCAGCCCTCCTGAGTGGCCCAAAGCTTGTCCCTGGAGACTGGTGATCCTGAAGGCGAGGGGCACTAAAACCTCCGCAGCTCCAAGATCAGAGTTTGGAAAAGCCAAATCAGCCCCAAAGGGGTAAACCACATCCTTTCTCCTGGCAATCCTGACAGGCACATATATGTGATTCTGAGAAATAACAAAGCATAAAACACTGGAAGGATTTTTCTTTGTTGATTTAAAGTTTAAACCATAACCGCTGGAATTCAGAAAAGCCAAGCTGAGTCACAAAAAATAGAAAAGTATTTTCCTTTCTTTTCTTTTCTTTTTCTTTCTGTTTTTCTGTCATATAAAATCATACTCTCGGCAACGTATCTCAAGATTTTAATTAAAGACAACAGCCACAAGGCTTCCCAAAATATCGATTGTAGTTTTATAAAATTGATTCAGGCACCTCCTGTGTCCGTTAGCCTGGAAAGAACAAGCGAATGGGGAAAGCAAGTTGCACTGAGACTGCAGTCAGAGAAAACGCGAAGCTCATTAAGTTCTCAGGGGCAAGAAACATGTACGCTGGCCTTGGAGCGGCTTCTGAGCAGTAGAGTCTACACGAAAAGATTATTTTCTAATTCCTAAATTTATGCAAATGTATGATTATAGTTTAATAATCCAAGATAAGTCAAATGTGAAGAGGCTTATTCATATATCCCTGATGTGAATTTGGCTTTTTGTTTTTAAAGGACAGTTGAAGTTTATTATAAAAGGTTTAGACAGAGATTTAAGTACAGTAATCAGGGGGATGAGATAAACACACACAAACACGCACATATACATACATATATATCTCTATATATACATATATATAGATATAGATATATGATTGAGAAAAGATCTCCACCTACACATATACTGTGTGCAATAGAGCCACCATACTGAACTTGCTTGGTTTTAATCCAAGAAATAAAGCTTGCTCACTAACTGGACTAATGAAATGATATTACAAGGCAACAATACTCGTAGCTTAAAAGCCAACTTTGAAACACACACACACACACACACACACACACCAGAGGGCTGTTGATCTATGAGACCCAGCATGTAGCATGGGACTGACCTCCACAGACACTCTCACAAATACTAGGAAAGCCAGTTAGAAGGTACATTAGGTGCTTGGATCCCATTCCTACACTTAATCACTGAACCCATGGATAATCTTCACTTCTGCACGAATGTGGACTTTTAAGAATTGTATGACATTACCACTTAGGAGTAGATACTACTTTAACTTTGAGACTTTTCTGCACAAAATTCAAAGCTATACAAGATAGTGTTGATAGGATCAGGCTGTATTATTCCAGAACACCCAAAGAGAAATAACATCCTATGTGGCATCAACATTTGATACACATTTTGATGTTTCATTTAAGGTAAACAACTACAGGAATTTTGAATGTCCCTGCTGTTCCCTGAGGGGTGCGATACACTGCCAGTGACTCTCCTCCGTCTCTGGGCAGAGGGTTTACCATATTCATCCCTATGGCCTATTAACCTCGATCCTATAGATCATTCCTGCATCTTCATGTCTGTGTGTCATTTCTGTATCTCCACAAGGATGAGGAGCCATGATCAACATCACATAGACAGACATTTTAAATCTAAAGGAGTGGGAAACAATGAATTCCTCAGACAGTATGGCCCTGGTCAACCCCACAAAGGCTTCCTGGCTTTTGGAATTTTCTAAATCCTGGAATTTTCTATGCCCCCATCTCTCTCTCTCTCTCTCTCTCTCTCTCTCTCTCTCTCTGCTCTGTCTCCTCCCCTCTCTCTTTCTTCCTGCAGTTTAGATTTAGCTATCATGATTGTGAGCCAATTTCTTCTTCTTCTTCTTCTTCTTCTTCTTCTTCTTCTTCTTCTTCTTCTTCTTCTTCTTCTTCTTCTTCTTCTTTTTCTTCTTCTTCCTCCTCCTCCTCCTCCTCCTCCTCCTCCTCCTCCTCCTCCTTTTCCTCCTTCTCCCTCTCTACAGCCTTACTTTAATTACTCCCCTTCTTGTCTTTTCACAATTCCCAGAGCAAGGATCCAAATGTCCCAGGATCCATATTTGCAGTTCCCTCTGATAGAAGGGTGCTCCCTCATCTACCATGGCTAAGCCCTGCTGAGTCAGCATTTCACCTCAATGTGTCTTCCCCTAATTGGAAAGCCAGACTTCATAGTACTTAACTGGTCCCCCTATCCAACTGCTGCTTCTTTGAATTACCCCTGCAACATCAGGGTGTAATTAACAACCTGTCCCCTGTTAGAGCAAGTCTCACAGGAAACTCACTACCCAGACAGGCAAGATGCCCTGCCCACTACTAAAAAAGTCCTTCCATAGACAGCTCCACACTTGCTCCTTGTGGTTCTCATCCATTCTCTGTGTTTATCTTGAGCTGAAAGGTCGACAGGATAAGAAGCACGTGTTCCAATGCAGGAGGCGGCTACCATACTTCAGCCTCTTTCTCAGCCTCCCTTCACAGTTTCTTGGGAGGCATCATGCCACGCCCCCTTTCTCCATGTTATTTTCATGGTGTCTCCCAATGGTCTTGTGACCTCTTGGGCTGACTCCATGCAGAGCTTGATGAGGTGGTTACCTTATTAAATGTGAAACCTGGCCAGACTGTCCTTCCCTCAGTCATCATTTCTATGACCTACAAGGGCCCTCTTCTATCTAGTTTGTCTTCTGAAAGACAAATTCTGGCCAGATTCAGGATTTCACAATAGTACACTTTCTCCAGTCTAGCAGGGGTGACGTCCTGCTTGCCTCTTTTAGCTACAGAGGAAAAAAGTATGATTTTACTGTTCTCTCTAGAATCCCTGATATCTGTGATAGTGAGGTGTTAGTACAACCAAGGCACTCGCACAGAGTTCTTCCTGCTTTTCGAGGGAGGTTATCACATCCAATCTTTAGCCACCAAGATGGTGGCTCACCACTCTACCCACTAGCTGATCCAAAGCCGATTCTGCTTGTAGCTCAGAGGACTAGAATGCCTCCCTATTACCCAGACTTCGCCCAGTCCCACTTCCTTTCCTCATGGGAATGCCCTCCAGCTCCCTCTGCAGATGGAGTCAGTCTCCTCCCACTCAACTAAACAACTAAAAAGTTCTGTCAGCAATGGATACAATTATTTGTTTACATGTTTTCACCAGTTCAATTTTCCCCTTCCCTACTTTCTAACTGTTCTCCCTACATCTGCCTCCTTGTTCTTCCTTCCAATTAACCTGTTAGTTCTTACAGAATTCTCTTAAATGAACAAGAAAATATATAACCACATCAACTGTTTTAAAGCAGTCATAACAACGTACCACAAGCTGTGGGGCTTCAAAATTCATAGCTTTATTGCTCAGGGCTGTGGAAACTGGAAGTCCAGGGGCCAGGTGCTGGCTCACTCTTCCTAAGTACTGGGGGGAGGGGGAAAGGGGGTTCAGTTGCTGACAGTGTCACCTGTTCCCAGACCTGCCCCAATGACTGCCTTGTCTGATCTCCTCTGCAAGTGGCCACATCTCTGTGTCCCTTCACATGGTCTTCTCAAATAGTCTGTCTGCCTTTGTGTTCAAGTTTTCTGTTTTTGCAAGAATTTCAACCCAGCCTATTGACTGAAAAGGTTCTGTTTCCAACTAAGGGCAGTTTTGAGTTACTGGCTGGGGATGGGGGAGTGTCAGAGTCTCAGTTACTTTTCTTGGCAAGTACAATTCCACTCTCAACATCTACCATGTGCCCCGAGATCTATCCACAGACAGCAAGATGACTTATGTGGTGAGAAAAGGGGGGTGGCTTCCCAACTGCAGATTCTCCTCTTGAACATCTTCAGTAGTCCTCGTCCACTACTGAAGGAATCCTGCAGAAGTGTCTGGCTGGGAACAATGAGGAACTGAGAAGGTTGGGAGCAGATGTGAGGGTTTCTGTTCTGCTTCCCACAGCAGAAGCACACAGGAGACCACATTGCACTCCCAGTGCAGATGATGGTGTGCCCTGCATCTGAGATGCTCGCTCCTGAGACTGCTGTCCCTCTGCACTTAATAGTTTGTAGACATTAAGTGCAAAATAGAATTTCATGTACGCAGGGATGAGGAATTTGAGGTGCTCAGATTACACAACATGAACTTAGTGTTTTATACAGCCATTTTGTGTTCTCAAAATTGTTAAACACATCCTCGCTCAGTGTGATTTTTTAAATAATTTTTCTTTGTGGCTTTTCATTCATTTTTTCAGTGTCATTCATTTACACACATAAGTCTTCAAGGCTCCTGACTGACAAGCAAAAGACTCTTTCTCCATGTGGTCTCCAGAGAAAGACAGAAATATGAGGGTGCAAATGCCAGGAGACAGCAGGTTTTGGCGAGGATGTGGAGAAAGAGGAACACTCCTCCACTGCTGGTGGGATTGCAAGATGGTGCAACCACTTTGGAAATCAGTCTGGTGGTTCCTCAGAAAACTGGGCACGTAACTTCCTGAGGACCCTGTTATACCACTCCTGGGCATATACCCAGAGGATTCTTCAGCATGCAATAAGGACACATGCTCCACTATGTTCATAGCAGCCCTATTTATAATAGCCAGAAGCTGGAAAGAACCTAGGTGTCCTTCAACGGAGGAATGGACACAAAAATGTGGTATATTTACACAATGGAGTACTATTCAGCCATTAGAAACAATGAATTCATTAAATTCTTAGACAAATGGATGGATCTGGAGAACATCATACTAAGGGAGGTAACCCAGTCTCAAAAGATCAATCATGGTATGCACTCACTGATAAGTGGATATTAGCCTAGAAACTTTGAATACCCAGGACATAATCCACAAATTAAATGATGTCCAAAAAGTATGGAGGAGTGGCCCCTAGTTCTGGAAAGACTCAGTGCAAGAGTATAGGGGAATTCCAGAACAGGGAAGTGGGAAGGGGTGGATGGAAGAATAAGGGGACGGAAGAGGTCTTATGGGACTTGCAGGCAGTGGGGACCCAGAAAAGGGGAAATCATTTGCAATGTAAATAAAAAATATATCAATAAAAAAATTAACACTTTGTGCCTTAGGCTTTCAAATGTTAGACTCTGTTAAGAAGCATATACAACTAGGCAGTGATGACACATAGATTTAATTCTCTTTAATCCCAGCACTCAGGAGTCAGAGGTAGGCAGATCTCTAAATTTGAGTCCAGCCTGGTCTACTGAGCAAATACCAGGAAAGCCAGGCATACACAGAGAAACCCTGTCTCAAACAAACAAACAAACAAACAAACAACAACAAAACAACAACAACCCCCCCAAAACAAAACAAAACAAAATAATCATTTAGAGACTTCAATCAAATAAATATTTATAGGGTCATAGTCAATAGGCATTACAATTCTCCATGGCTTTACTGGTTTTCAGTACATCGTGGAACATTTAGATTCTTCACTGGAGGATGCTCTGGTTGGCACTGTTCATATAGGTGAACTTGCTACTATTCTTTTGTCTAGAATGATGAGAACAATTTCATGAGTATGCTGGAAAGGTCAGAGCATCCTCCTCTACTACTGACCTGTGCCCAGCCCTACAGCAATGAATGGACTGCACTACACAGGAAGTTCAAGGGAGCATTTAAGCTTTGTGTTCAATTTAAAAACTTGCCCTTTTATCCATTTTAAATCGTTTATCCCTCTTTCTCTAGCTTAGACTTAATTTGTTCCATAACTTCATTTCTAATCCCAAGTTGATTTAGTAATTATTTAGCATATTTTACCTAACCTAACTTACTTGTAAAATGTTTTCAACAATTGTAAACATGAACAAGTGACATTGCAATTACTTCTACTCCAAGACAACTTTGTAGATGTCAAACTATTAAAGTTCTCTAGCTTCTGCCTGTTTTGTGAGAAAGCAAAGATTTACATCATTCAAGCTATGATGTTGTCTAAGGACATAATATAGCTCTAACCTCCAATCTCTTTTATCTTGGGTGAATTTATTTGCTACTGTGGAGTATTATTAAGATGTAGTTGCTGACAACCATTTTGTCTTTCTCTTTTATCCCAGTGGCCAGACAGAGTATAGTCACTGGGACCTACCCTATTTGGCTCTCACAGGAGTTTTATCTCAGTAAAAACATCAGGTAATAATTGCAGGCATAAATAAGAAAGATGAGTAGCCATTTTCCATAGAAAAAAAATTTCCTATAATAGCTTTGTGCCTCTTGAGCAGAGTTAAAGGAGGCAATCAATTTGGAACAGAGACAAGGGTAAGATAACACTTCTAACCTTTTCCCTCCAGAATCTCTGTAGCAGAGAAGTGCACCTGGAAAGTATTTTTAATACACAGAAAGAAGTATATAGACTTGAAGCAGTTCTCAACCTTTCTAATGCTGAGACCCTTTAATATAGCTCCTCTTGTTGTGGTGAACCCAATGATACAACTATTTATGTTGCTACTTCACAACTGTAATTTTTTGCTACTGTTATGAATTGTAATGTAAATATCTGTATTTTCCAGTGGTCTCAAAGGGATTGCAAGTCACAGGTTGAGAGTCACTGGCTTAAAGAAGTTGAAAAGGGCTGAATTAATTTCAGTGTGCCTCATGATGTCCTCACAGAGAATTCAGTACAATGACCAGTTATCTCAGTTGTATGTTAGTTAACAGTTATGATCATTTTGGGAGACAGATTAAAATGATTATATTATCCATTAATTATCAGTTTTAAAGTGGTGATAATTTCAGCTTTTCCACTAAAGATATGATACTATAAAAAGTCTCCTGAGATGTAATGATATCTGATGGAAGAAAAAGGAAAAATTTAAATCCACTTGGGACATCATTGAAATGACTAGACTCAAAAATTAAGCTCTTTTACATCATTGATGTACTATAACTAAGTTCATGGGCTTTCTTTTCAAGGCTGTTCTCTTCTGGACCTCATCTCTTGGCAGATATATCTCGGGATTGCAAAAGGACTGCAATCACAGTCACTAGTTGTTTGGCTTTTGTTTGTTTCCATTTAGACTAGCAGTTTCTCCATTTAGGTAGGAATATTCATCTAATCAAGAAATAACAATGCTATATTATTATGATCAGATCATTTAGTTACATACCTACTGTAGTGGCTATTCCTGGTTGTCAACTTGACTATATTCTGAATGAACTACAATCCAGAATTGGAAGGCTCACCTATAATCCTCATCTGGAGGCTGAGAGATACAAGTTTCTGACCTGGATCATGGCATGCAGATTTTGAAGCACAGTGGCCTTTAATCTGGGCCACACCCTCTGCTGGAGACCTACATAAGGACATTGGAAGAAGGAAGATTCACTTATTCTTTGCCTGCTTGCCTCGTGGGACTGACCAACTGCTAGATCCTTGGACTTCCATCCACAGCTGCTGCTGACCATTGTTGGGGAGTTGGACTGAAGACTGTAAGTCACCAACAAATTCCCTATTTAGAGACTACCCATATGTTCTGTGACTCTAGAGAACCCTGACTAATAAACCTACTCTTAACACTATCTATCACATTAATGAAAGCTCATGTTTTTGTCAGCTTAAAATGAATATTTCATATTCCCTGAATCTACAAATGACCTAGAAGGCTTAGGTATGGGGTTTATATTTGGAGCTGGAGTACTGTTAGTATATTGTACAACAGTTCAGTACTCTGTAAATAGGGCAACATGGTTAAATGCTTTATTTATAGCTCTTTTACCAGTAAGTTTATTCTTTTTTTCCTCCTAGAATTATTATGTTTCAAAATACTCTCATGAAGAATGCCAGGGCATTAATTTTGTCAACTTGATAAACTAAGCTATGCCACTGAGGGTATTTCCCAAGAAAACATATGACTCTCTGTTGCTAATGGACTGCTTTACTTGTTCCAAAATTAAAACAGTTTAAGGCTTAGTAGATAAGATCCACTGCTGAGAGCACTTTGGGGTGCCACAAATTAAGTAGGTTTTGGAAAATTACCAAATATAAGTTTTCTTTTTACATGTTTTTAAGGCTAGAGGGTTAGTGATACGTCAATCAATAAGGAAGTGTTCTTGGCTGTGACTAGGTCAGTTTTTGGATAAGATGAGTCATTGATAAATTAGAATAAAACAACTCATATCTTTGTGTATTGAGAGAGTCTTAACATGCACTTCATAGATCCTAGGGAGTGATTTCACTGTGTATTTGAAAGTCAAATTGAGGGCCTCTTTTGCAAGCTTATTTGACACAATAAGCTATAATGGGTCTTTTAGGGTTCTTTGGGCTCAAACTATTTAGAAAATTATTCACTGTAATGGCTACTTTGGAGCAGAGACAGGACTTGATACAAATGTTTGTTAAGAACACTGGACTTTGCTGATTACATTTCCAATGATGTCAACTCGAAGCTAAAAGGGAAAGCAAGGATTTTGGAAGCAAGATATTATGCTACTTGGAGATGACAATACATAATTCAGGAAAGGACCAGTGGCAGTCACTGATTAAGAGTTGGGAATTTATACATACGGATTTTAGTCGCCACAATGAGAACAACCTTTTAAATAAATTATAGTGCATACAATACTTTCACCTTAAAAGTATGCTGAATATGTAGTGTATTCAATGTTATAACATCCTTTGCTTTCTATATATTAATCACAAATAGCAAATAATCATTGGTTGTATGAATAAAATAGGTATGATAGTTTACCTGATAATTCTAAGTTTTCAAAGCTGATTAGCAATTATGAAATGTTGACTCCTAGTAGACCTATAGTTATAACTAATTAACTTTTAATCCCATTATAATTTAGCCTATTGTATTTAAATAATTTTGGATACTGAAGAATAAGCTTTCTCAGGACAATTACTTTGCATTAGTAAAATAATAGAAATTTATTGATAAATTTGGTAAGCCTATGTTTGGAATGAACATAATTAAGGGTATCTAAAGACAAGAAAATTTGGTATCAAATTTAATATTGAGCTGTGATACAAATTAAACTACATTTTAATAGTTAATCTACCATTTGACTGAACTAATGAGACAGAACTACCTTCAGAAAGGGGTCTGAAAAAAATTGATATTCCTTACCCTTAACTGTTTCCTTGCAGGAAAACCCAACCAACCAATCAGCCAACTAACAAATGAACCAAACAAGCATGTTAAGAATACACCATTTTTACTATTGTAGAGGTAAAATATAGATTGGAACAAAAGGTAAAGTAAGAATAGCGAGACAAATAAGAAGGTTCCTACAACAACCCACAAGAGAATCTGAGATTAAGAAATAAGAGATATTTTCCCCCTTCACAGTATTTATAATTAAAACAATAAAATTACTATTAGAAGTAAGACAGGGAAAAGTTTGCTAGACTTTTACTCTGATAATATAATCGGGGTGTGGAAATTGTTTACAGATTGACCAAAATGAGGAGAGTGATTTCTGGTGAGGGTTCTTGGTGTAGAATGATCTATGTCAAAATTGCAATATCAAGTCTGGCATAGGTAGTCCTAATACCATAGTAATTCCTATGTCCTGTTTTCTTTTCTTTTCTTTTTTTTAATTACTTTTATTTTTTATAGCCCGGTTGTAACAACCCTCCCAGTCCGCCCTCTCACAGTCCCTAATCCCATTCCTCCTCTTACAGGGAAGAGGAGACAGGCTCCAAGAGGATGCTCCCCTCCAACCCCCACCAAACATCCCCTCTCCCTGGGACCTCAAGTTTCTTGAGGGTTAGTCCCTTCTCCCACTGAGGCCACACTAGGCAGTCCTCTGCTGTGTATGTGTCAGAGGCATCAACCAGCTAGTGTTTGCTGCCAAGCTGGTGGCTCAGTGTCTGAGAGATTTTCAGTCTAGGTTAGTTGAGACTATTGGTCTTCCTATGGAGTCACACTCCTCCTCAGCTTCTTCCAGCCTTTCCAGAATTCAACCACAGGGGTCTCCAACTTCATTCTAACAGTTAAGTGTAAGTATCTGCATCTGACTCAGTCAGCTACTTGTTGGGCTTCTCAGAGGGCAGCCATGCTGGGCTCCTATCTGTAAGCACACCAAAGCATCGGTAGTAGTGTCAGTCCTTGGAGCCTCCCCCTTGTGATGGAATACAAGTTGTACCTGCCACTGGATCTCCTTTTGCTGAGTCTCTTCTCCAATTTTGTCCCTGCAGTTCTTTAGGAACAATTCAGGGTTACAGCTTTTGACTGTGGGATGGCAAGCTCATCACTCCACTTGATGTCCTGTCTTTCTACCTTGGGTGTATTCTACATTTCCTTCTCCCCTCTGATGGGATTTCATCTAAGATTCCTTCCTCTGAGTCCTAAGAGTCTCTCACCTCCCAGGTCTCTGGTAGCTTCTTGAGGGTTCTCCCTCCCCCACTGAGGTTACATATTTCCATTCACTCTGCTGGACTTCAGGGGTTCTCTCCTGTCTCCCCCTGCCCCATATCTGATCATGTTCTCTTTTTCCCCTTCCCCTCCCCTCTCCCACCCAGGTCCCTCCCTCTGTCTCATGTGATTGCTTTTTTATCCCTCCCACATGTGATTTAAGCATCCTTACTTGGGCCCTTCTGCTTGATAACCTTCTTAAGATCTATGGATTGTATCCTAGAAATGCTCTACATTTTTGGCTAATATTCATTTATTAGAGAAAACATAGCATGCATGTCCTTTTGGGTTTGAGTTGCCTTACTGAGGATAATATTTTCTAGTTCCATCCATTTGCCTGCAAAACTCATGATGTTCTTGTTCTTAATAAATGAATAGTATTCCACTGTGTAAATGAATGATATTTTCTGTATCTATTCTTCTGTTGTGGGACATCTGGATTATATCCAGCTGCTGTCTATCACAGATAAGGCTGCTATGAACATGGTGGAGCATCTTTTGGTTATGTGTCCAAGAGTTGTATAGCTGTGTCTTCAGGTAGACCTATTTTCAATTTTCTGAGGAACCTCCAGATTGATTTCCAGTGTGGTTGTTCCCATTTGCAATCTCATTAGTAATCCAGGAGTGTTTCTTTATCTCCACATCCTCTCTAATATGTGGTGGCAACTGAGTTTTTGATCTTAGCTATTCTGATTAGTATAAGGTAGAATCTCAGGGTCCTGTTGATTGCATTTCCTTCAAGACTAAGGACTTTGAACAGTTCTTTAAGTGCTTCTCAGACATTCGATTCCTCTCTTGTGAATTATCTGTTTAACTCTATACCCTATTTTTTTTTAATGGGTTGTTTGGTTTCTCAAAGGTTAGCCTCTTGAGTTCTTTATATATTTTGGATATTAATTCTCTATTGGATATGGGTTTAAGGACGAATTTTTTTCACTGATTTGTCCTATTGATTATGTGCTTTGTCTTACAGAAGCTTTTCAGTTTCATGAGGTTCTATTTATTAATTCTTGATCTTAGAGCCTGAGCCATTGGAGTTCTTTTTAGGAACCCCCATTACTTGCCAATGAGTTCAAGGCTCTTTCCCACTTTCTGTTCTATGAGATTCAGTGTATCTGATTTTATGTTGAGATCCTTGATCCTTTAGGACTTTAGCTTTGTGCCAGGTGACAAATATAGATATATTTTCATTTTTCTACATTCCTACTGCCAGTTAGACTAGGACCGTTTATTGAAGTTGCTCTCTTTTTCCCATTTATATTTTGGGCATCATTGTCAGAAATCAAGTGTTCATAAGTGGTTTTATTTGTGGGTCTTCAATTCTATTCAGTTGATCAACTTGTCTGTCTGTACCAATACCATGCAGTTTTTAATTACTATTGCTCTGTAGTACAGTTTGAAGTCAGGAATGGTGGTTTCCCCCCAGAAGTTCTTTTATTGTTAAAAATTGTTTTCACTATCATAGTTTTTTTCCCAAATGAAATGGAGAATTACTCTTTCCATGTATATGATGAATTGTGTTGCAATTTTTATGTGGATTGCATTGAATCTGTATATTGCTTTTGGTAGTATGGCTATTTTAACTATGTTAATCCTAGTAATCCATGAGCATGGGAGATCTCTCCACTTTCTGAGGTTTTCTTTGATTTCTTTCTTGAGCATCTTTAGAGTTTTTGCTATGCAGATCATTCACTTGTTTGGTTAGAGTTACCTCAAGATATTTTATAATATTTTGACTATTGTGCAGGACGTTATTTCTTTATTTCTTTCTCAGCCTGTTTATCATTTGTATAAAGGAAGGCTACTGATTTATTTGAGTTAATTTTGTATCCATCCACTTTTCTGAAGTTGTTTATCAGCTGTAGAAGTTCTCTGGTAGAATTTTTGGAGTTCCTTATGTAAACTATCTTATCATCTGCAAATAACGATACCTTCACTTCTTTGCCAATTTGTATTCCCTCGATCTCCTTTTGTTGTCTTATCACTCTACATAGAACTTCAAGTACTATATTGAATAGATAAGGGGAAAGTGGGCATCCTTGGCTCTGATTTTAGTGGGATCGCTTCAAGTATCTCTCCATTTAATTTGATATTGGTTGTCAGTTTGCTGTCTATTGCTGTTATCTTATTTAGGTATGTGCCTTGAAGTCCTGATCTCTCTAATACTTTTAACATGAAGAGATGTTTTGTTTTGTCAATGCTTTTTCAGTATCTAAGGAGATGATCATGTGAGGGGTTTTTTTTTTGAGTTTGTTTATATAGAGTATTACATGAATGGATTTTCCATATTTTGAGCCAACTGTGCATTCTTGGGATGATGCTTCCTTGATCATAGTGAATGATGGTTTTTTTTTTTTTTTTTTTTTTAGAAATGATGATAACTGACCTTTAATAAATGCTGCTATAACCTATCTCTATAGTTTTTTTTAATTTTTTATTCGATATAATTTATTTACATTTCAAATGATTTCCCCTTTTCTAGCCCCCCCCCCCACCCCCGAAAGTCCCTTAAGCCCCCTTCTCTTCCCCTGTCCTCCCTCCCACCCCTTCCCACTTCCCTGTTCTGGTTTTGCCGAATACTGTTTCACTGAGTCTTTCCAGAACCAGGGGCCACTCCTCCTTTCTTCTTGTATCTCATTTGATGTGTGGATTATGTTTTGAGTATTCCAGTTTTCTAGGTTAATAACCACTTATTAGTGAGTGCATACCATGATTCACCTTTTGAGCCTGGGTTACCTCCCTTAGTATGATGTTCTCTAGCTCCATCCATTTGCCTAAGAATTTCATGAATTCATTGTTTCTAATGGCTGAATAGTACTCCATTGTGTAGATAAACCACATTTTTTTATTCGATATAATTTATTTACATTTCAAATGATTTCCCCTTTTCTAGACCCCCCCCCCCACTACTTTTTGCATCCACTCTTCTGTTGAGGGATACCTGGGTTCTTTCCAGCATCTGGCAATTATAAATAGGGCTGCTATGAACATAGTAGAGCATGTATCCTTATTACATGGTGGGGAATCCAGGAAGAAGTCAAACTATCATTATTTGCAGACGACATGATAGTCTACCTAAGTGACCCAAAAAACTCCACTAGAGAGCTCCTACAGCTGATAAACAACTTCAGCAAAGTGGCAGGTTATAAAATCAACTCAAGCAAATCAGTGGCCTTCCTATACTCAAAGGATAAGCAGGCTGAGAAAGAAATTAGGGAAATGACCCCCTTCACAATAGCCACAAACAGTATAAAGTATCTTGGGGTGACTCTTACCAAACATGTGAAAGATCTGTATGACAAGAACTTTAAGACTCTGAAGAAGGAAATGGAAGAAGACCTCAAAAAATGGGAAAACCTCCCATGCTCATGGATCGGTAGAATCAATATAGTTAAAATGGCCATTTTGCCAAAAGCAATATACAGATTCAATGCAATACCCATCAAAATCCCAACTCAATTCTTCACAGAGTTAGAAAGAGCAATTATCAAATTCATCTGAAACAACAAAAAACCCAGGATAGCTAAAACTATTCTCAGCAACAAAAGAAAATCTGGGGGAATCAGTATCCCTGACCTCAAGCAATACTACAGAGAAATAGTGTTAAAAACTGCATGGTATTGGTACAGTGACAGGCAGGAGGATCAATGGAACAGGATTGAAGATCCAGAAATGAACCCACACACCTATGGCCACTTGATCCTCGACAAAGAGGCTGAAAACATCCATTGGAAAAAAGATAGCCTTTTCAACAAATGGTGCTGGTTCAACTGGAGGTCAGCATGCAGAAGAATGGGAATTGATCCATCCTTGTCTCCTTGTACTAAGCTCAACTCCAAATGGATCAAGGACCTCCACATAAAGCCAGACACTCTGAAGCTAATAGAAAAGAAACTGGGGAAGACCCTTGAGGACATCGGTACAGGGAGAAAGTTTATGAACAGAACACCAATAGCGTATGCTCTAAGAGCAAGAATTGACAAATGGGACCTCATAAGGTTACAGAGTTTCTGTAAAGCAAAGGACACCATCAAGAGGACAAATCGGCAACCAACAAATTGGGAAAAGATCGTCACCAATCCTACATCAGATAGAGGGCTAATATCCAATATATATAAAGAACTCAAGAAGTTAGACTCCAGAAAACCGAACAACCCTATTAAAAAATGGGGTACAGAGTTAAACAAAGAATTCTCACCTGAAGAACTTCGGATGGCAGAGAAGCATCTTAAAAAATGCTCAACTTCATTAGTCATTAGGGAAATGCAAATCAAAACAACCCTAAGATTTCATCTTACACCAGTCAGAATGGCTAAGATTAAAAATTCAGGAGACAGCAGGTGTTGGAGAGGGTGTGGAGAAAGAGGAACACTCCTCCACTGCTGCTGGGGTTGCAAATTGGTACAACCACTCTGGAAAGCAGTCTGGCGGTTCCTCCGAAAACTGGGCACCTCACTTCCAGATGATGGTTTTGATATATTCTTGGAATTGCTTTGCTAGAATTTTACTGAGTATTTTTACATATTCATAAGTGAAGTTGGTCTGAAGTTCTCTTTCTTTGTTGGGTCTTTGTGTGGTTTAGGTATCAGAGTAATTGTGGCTTCATAGAATGAATTAGGTTGTGTTCCTTCTGTTTCTATTGTATGGAACAGTTTGAGAAGTTTTGGTATTAGCTCTTCTTTGACCAGCTGGTAGAATTCCACACTAAAGCCATCTGGCCCTGGGCTTGCTTGTTTGTTTTCTTAGGAGGTTTTTAATTACTTCTTCTATTTCCTTATGCAATATGGGCATGGTTAGATAGTTTACCTGATCTTGATTTAATTTTGGTACATGGCACCTGTCTAGGAAATCAACTATAGATATTCCAGTTTTGTTGAGTATAGCCTTTAATAGTAGGATCTAATGATTTTTTTTAAAATTTCTTCAGTTTCTGTTGTTATGTCTCCCTTTATATTTCTGGTTTTGTTAATTTGGATATTATCTCTGTGCCCTTTAGGTAGTTTGGCTAAGGTTATATCTATTTTCCTGATTTTTTTTTCAAAGAGCCAGCTTTTGGTTTTCTTGATTTTTGTTGATTTGTATTGTTCTCTTTGTTTCTATTTGGTTCCTTTCAGCCCCAAATTTGACTATTTCCTGCCTTGTACTTCTCTTGTATGTGTTTGCTTCTTTTTGTTCTAGTGCTTTCAGGTGTGATGTTAAGTTGTTAGTGTAAGACATTTCCGACTTCTTTACAAGGGGACTTAGTACTATGAATTTCCCACTTAGCACTGCTTTCTTTGTGTCCCCTAAGTTTGGGTATGCTGTGTCATCATTTTAAATAAATTCCAGAAAGTCTTTAATTTCTTTCTTTATTTCTTCCCTGACTGAGTTATCACTGAATAGGGCGTTGCTCACTTTCCATGGGTATGTAGGTTTTCTATTGTTTTTGTTATTATTGAAGTCTAGCCGTAGTCTGCAGTTATGTACTTGGATGTATGGGATAATTTCAATCTTCTTGTTTCTGTTGATACTTGTTTTGTGATTTATTATGTGGTCAGTTCCAGAGAAGGTACCATGAGGTGCTGAGAAGATATATTCTTTTGTTTTAGAATGAAATTCTCTGCAGATATCTTTTAAACCCATTTAGTTCATAACCTCTATTAGTTTCATTGTGTCTCTGTTTAGTTTCTGTTTCAATGACCTGTACATTGGTAGGAATGGGGTGTTGAAGTCTCCCACTATTATTGTGTGGGGTTCAATGTGTGTTTGAGCTTTAATAAAGTTTCTTTTATGAATGTGGGTGCCCCTGCATTGGGGACATAGATGTTCAGAATTGAGACTTTCCATTGGAGGATTTTTCCTTCGATGTACATGAAGTCTCCTTCCTTTTTGGTTGAAAGTCAATTTTATTGGATATTAGGATGGCTACTCTTGCTAGTTTCTTTGGACCATTTGCTTGGAAGACGTTTTTCCAGCCTTTTACTCTGAGATAGTATCTGTCCTTGTCATTGAGGTATGTTTCTTGTATGCAGCAAAAGCTGCATGGACCCTGCTTGCATATCCTCTCTGTGAGCTTGTGTTTTTTTGTTTTTTAATTAAGGAATTGAGTCTGTTGATATTGAGAGATATTAAAGACTGATAATTGCTAGTTCCTGTTATTTGTTCTTGTAGTTGGCATTATGTGTTTGCGACTCTCTCCTTTTGACTTTATTGTGAGATGATTAATATCTCGTTTTTAGCTAATGTAGGTATCATCCTTGTGTTGGAGTTCTTTTTCTAGAATTCTATGTTGGGCTGGATTGGTAGAGAGATATTATTTAAATTTGACTTGGTCATCTACTATTTGGTTTCTCCATATAAGGAAATGAGTCTTTTGCAGGGTATAGTAGCCTGGGCAGGCATTTGTGTTCCCGAAGGGCCTACATGGCCTCTGTCCAGGCTTTTCTGCCTTTTAGGTTCTGCTGAGAAGTCTGGTGTAATTCCGTTAGGTCTGCCTTTCTACGCTATTCTTTCTTTTCCCCTTCCAACTTTTGATATTCTTTCTTTGTTCTGTGCACTTAGTGTTTTGATTATTACTGAGAGGATTTTTTTTTTTTTGGTGTTCTATAGGCTTTTTGTACATTTATGGCTATTTCTTTCTTTAGGTTGAGGAAGTTTCCTTTTATGATTTTGCTGAAGATGTTTTCAGGTCCCTTGAGCTGGGCATCTTTGATCTATTCTATTGCTATTTTTCTTAGGTCCGGTCATTTCATTGTCCTGGATTTCCTGGCTGTTTTAGGTTAGGAGTTTTTTATATTTTGAATTTTCTTTGACAGTTGTGCCAATATCTGCTAAGGTATCTTCTACACCTGAGATTTTCTACTTTATCTCTTGTATTCTGTTGTTGATGCCTACATCAGTAGCTCTTGACCTCTTTCCTCTAAGGTTGCCTCCATTTGTGTTTTCTTTATTGTTTCTACTTCCATTTTCAGGTCTTGGACCACGTTGATCAATGTTTTACCGTCTAATTATGTTTTCCTATATTGTTTTAAGTTTTCCTCTTTAGGGGTTTCTACCTCTTTACCTGTGTTTTCTTGTATTTCTTTCAGTCAGTTATTTATATCCCCCATAAAGGACTCTATTATATTCACTTGATAGAATTTTAGGTCAGAATTCTTGTTTTCAGGTTTGTTGAGATTTCCAGAGCTTACTGTGTTAGGAGAACTGCATTCTGATGGTGCCAAAATATATTGACTCCTGTTGCCTATGATTTTAAATTTACCTTTTGCTATCTGGTTATCTCTTGTGTTAACTGGCCTGGGTGTCTATGAGGAGCTTGCCTCAGTGCCCCTAGTTTGCTGCATGTCTCCTGGGAAACCAGTGGCCCTGGTTGTAGCAGATCTCCTGGGAGGCCTTCAGACTGTGGAGTCTTCAGTGGGGCAGACAAGCTGGTTATCTGTTGCCCTGGAAGGCCTTGAGCCTATGGAATCTTTAAAGGGGGAGACAAGCTGATGATGCGCCATGGTGGAAAGTGCAAACCAGGAGGCCATGTTCTTTTTTAAATCATAAAATAAATTTCTAATTGTTCAATGAGTGCTGATTACATATATCTTGTGTAACATTCGGTATATATATTCAACATGCTATTTTCCCATGACAAAAGAATTCTATATTTTATTGGTGATGATATCAACATACAGAGAAACACCTTTGGATTCTTTTCTGTCATGCAAAAGAGAGGATATATAATAAGAAGCACTTATAAAACAGTACTGGTGACCAATATGCCCAATGGGATATGCACTGTTGAATGGGGTTTCTAAGAAAAATAAATGTATACAATAATTCCTCAGGTGTGTTGCTCTGCACTTCATATTCTTCTTACAGAATCATTCAATCATACTCAGCAAGACAAGACAATGTTTATGAGGTACCATCTCAATTAATGAGACTTTGTAGCCTGTCATTAGATCCCCTTGTCCTACCTAGACTACTTGGTTTTGCCTTAGTGGATGAGAAAGTGGTTAGTCCTGATGGGACCAGATGTCCCAGGGTAGGGTGGTACCCAAGGAAGGGGTGGTTCCCCTTCTCCACAGAGAGGGGAGGAGGTAATGGGAGGAAGGATTTGTAAGGGCAGGACTTGTAAGAGAGGAGGAAGGGGGACTCTAGGATGTAATGTGAATAAAAATAAATTATGAAAAAAATGATATCCCACCCTGACACATGACCATGGGCCATTCTGACATCAGCTGTTTCAAGTTGACAGAGATAACTACGATATACAGTAAGAACCATTTTCCCCTGTGAGGTTGATATCTCTCACTAAAAGGAAGGCATTTTGTAAATTGAGTCAAAGCAAGTGTAATGCAAGCTAATGGTGGATGAAGTGAACTAGAGGTAAGAAACCTCTTCAGGAAGTACAGTCATTTACATATACTTTTGTCTGTAGTGAGGAAATTCTTTATCTACTCAGCCTAGTAAGAGTATAAAACCATATCCTTGCCATTGTGTGCTAAAATTAGAGTCACTCGCTGTTTGCACGTTTGTGTGCATACTCTAATGTTACAAATTTATGGGTTTGTTTGTGTATGTCATCTTTAGCTGTGAGGTAGAATTATTGAAGATTTTGACTAAGGCATAGCCTGAATGAGTAAACACATAATAGCTTGAAATTAATGGTCCTTAAACAAGAAATAGAGATAAAGATTCCTATAGGATCACAAATAGATATAAGACTAAGAAAAATCAACAAAACTGGACAAGCATAAAAAGAAGAGAGGCCATTCCTTAATACAATTCTGTGGGGTTTTCGCATTACACAGTTGAAGCAAATCATAATTTCAGTTAAAAGTCCACTGAATACTTCTTATAATATGTAGTAGAAGAGAATTATAAATATTCTTAATGGATTTCCCTCAAATAAGCTATTTAGCAAATATTTTGAAGGCATTCAGAATCCTTAGCTGTCAATAAAGTTCAAATTAAAACTACCTTGGGACCCCATCTTACCCTTGTAAGGATGGCTACTAAAAATAAAGTAGACTATAAAAACTACAGGTGAGACTGTGGCGAATTCTCCTTCATTGTTGGTGGAATTGTAAAGTGGTGCAAGCCCTGTGAATTCAACTTGAAAGCTTCTTAAAAGGCTCCAGATAGATCTCTCTTATTACCTAGATCATCCTGGGTAATACTCAGGTATCCTGGGCCTATACCCAAAAGATTTTGTATCTTAGTACAGGATGCTTGTTCTTCCATGTTCATTGTTAATATTTATAATAGTCAGGAAACTGAGCCAACATGGATGCTCATTAATTGATATTTGGATAATGAATATGTGGTCGTTAGATATGATGAAATCTGTTCTTCTACTCAGCACAAGAGAAAATTGAAATAATGACATTGTAAAGAAAATAGATGGAACTAGAAAATATTTTAATTTATGGAGCAACTCAGGCTCAGAAAAACAAGATTTGCTTGTCTCATATATGAGTCCCAGCTTTGGGTTTTTAGAGTAGCATGTTTAAATTGAAGTGCCTACATATTCCAGGAGTCTAGAAAGAGATCATTAGAAAAGGAGTTTGAATAGAGCCCTTAAGAGAGAAGAGATGGTAGAATGCATGTGATTTAAAGTAGAGGAAACGGGAGGCCTACTATTTTCATGAGGGAAAAGGAAAGTGAGTCTATAGGAGAGGTGGAGTGGAGACTGAAGGAAGTGGAGAGAAGGGGAATCTGAGGTCAGGATGTAATATATGAAAGAAGAACAAATAAAAAAGTAGAGGGAGGATGTTGAGGGAGCAAAGATTAGGAATAGAATAAGGAATGGTGTAGAGGAGATGTTGGGAAACTAATAAATCAAAAGTAAGTATGTGTAGAAAAGCCCTATGGAAACCTACATTGCATAAGCCTACTGAGAATAAAAGTGTTTGAATAGAAGCACCCTGTATAGGTTGGGAATAATCCTCCCAGAAGTCTAAGTTTTTTAAATGAAAATCCAAGAATCAAATGTATGATGCTTCTACCAGTCATTGGTCAATGAGGTCCCAGAGAACCTCTTGAGGATTATTGGGTAACAGCCTTGGTTGCCTATCATATGTAAATTGTATGACCCTATTGGTGAAGGTCACATATACTTGACTTGCAGGACACTGTGCAGTTAAGTATATCTAAGCTGGAAATGATCCTACTGTTCCAATTTCACGATGCTGGAATGTGCCCTATAAACCGTTAGTTGGAGAAAAGTCATCAACAGCTCTACCTAGACTTCATGAGCTACAATAATGATTTGTCTAGCAAGATGTATCTAGTGACGCAATTGGAGCATGGCTCTTAAAGGGACAACCAACGGCTTTCTTGCTCAACTTGAGGTGCACTCTGCCTGGTACTATCAACCTGGTCAAACATTTATGGGTAAAGAGGCCAAAAATCCTAAAGGGAGAATTTACTATTGTCATTCTGCTAAGTGAGCATATTATCGAACTGCCTTCCAAGCATTCCTGTTTATACCTTTTGATCAATGGTTTTCTCAGTGTCTTATGTCAGCAGGCTAGGGTTGATGTAGAGATTCACAACTGATCAGTTTGCAGAAATCAAATGGCTATGAAGTGTTTGTCCCTGAGTTGGACATTGATGTTGCCCCCTTTAAGGCTTAAGGACCACTTCAGAAGAGGCGATCAAAAAGAAGTGACACTCCCTAAAATAGTGGGCTATAGGTATTAGACAGTTGTTGTTACCACTGACATGTGGGTACCACTCATCACACTTTTATATATATCTTGCCATGCTGCTGATTGTTGTCTCATAGGCGTTGCCCCTGGAAGGTGCTTCCTCCTTCACACCTCCGGCAGCTTGCCCAGTGCTTCCTAGAACCATAGAAACTATACCACAGGAAAGAGGCTTTCAAAGCAGCTCAGAAGGTAATGTTTACACATAATGTCATGTATATGTATGTATGTATATATATATATATATATATATATATATATATATAATAAAAGAAAATTACACATAATATTTACACATAATGTGCATATTATATATATATATATATATATATATATATATATATATATAATACAAGAAAAAGAAATTATCAATGTAAGAGTGCATGAGACATGGGAGAAGTTTCAGAGAGAGTAACTCGGAAAGGCTGTTGGGAGGCAAAAGAGGGAGGAGTGATACAATCCTCTTTCAATCTGAAATATATTTTAAAAGTTAAATGGAAAAGAAAACAGTAACTAGAGGTTGGAGAGTCATGCTACAAAATTCTGTCATGACCATGATGAGGTCATCTCACTCACAAGCTGAGGGCAGTTGTGCTTGCCTGTGAAAGACCTGACCTGATTGGAGCACTCACTCCCTCACCGCACTTGAGGGAGGAGTGCATGAGACCCCACATTACTAAAGAACTAATGGGCACAGTGTTGGAGTGATGCTTTTATGCATGCTGTAAAGAATATGCTTGCATTATTCAAATGTTGATTTCTATGCTACCAATATATGAACCATACTTAAAGATAGCAATATGTCTAACTTTATTTAAAGATTATACAGATATTCATTGTCAAAATGACACACTACTCCACTAATATGTGCATTTTTATGTTTTCTATGACTTTAATATAATTTTAATATAAATGACCCAAACCATAAAATAGTTAATTATGTTTTATCAAATGTTATAATTTATACATCTAAAATGATCTATTTGATGAAGTATGATTTAAATAGATATTTGCAGTTACTGTGAAAGTCAGAAGTATTTGAGGTAACAAAGCTGACATAAAAATAAGCAAGATAATTAAGGATATGTGAATGGAAATGTAGAAAAATCCTTTAAATATTTTTTATTATTTATACTGTATTATGTCTCTAAGTTCTCATTTCCCAGTATTATCATAACATTATCTGAAGTGAGAAACTCAGATTTATAATGATGTGGTTTCCTATAATACAGATAATATGAGGTTCCTGCAAGTGGACTCATTCCTCCAAAGGCCTGATTTAACATCAACCATTAGTATACGAACATGTTGTTTGGAATATATAACTGTACAAATAATATAATATTACAAGAATGAATTCCTTGTAATATGGTATTCCTATTTAATAGAAAGTTTATGTTGTACTGATAAAAAGGCTGCAACTCTACAGTAACTTACATTTCCAATTTATATTGTAGGTTCAAGTTTTTTGCTATGACAAGTTGTTTTCATATAATATATCTTGATCATGTTTCCCCTCTCCCAAATCTTCCCAGATCCTACCCACTTCCCTACTCACCCAACTTTATACTCTCTCTTTGACTCACTTCCTCTTGCTTACACTCTCTTCCTAAACAAATTAAAAACAACAAACAAAAAACTAATAAAAGAAAACAAAGGACTACCTACCATCAACCATGCAAACATGGAGTCCATTTTGGTGTTGGCCAACTACTGCTGGACACGGAACCTATCCTGGAACAGGGTTGATACACTCAGTGTGTCTCCATTGGATAAAACTGATTTTTTCTTTCACAGAAAGTATTAATTATAAATATCTTCTTGGTTGGCAAAGGGTCTTTGCTTCTACTTCCCTTTCTCCATGCTGAAATTTTATGTTGCTTGAAACTATATAGATCTTAACTGTGCTATCACAATGTCTATGAGTTCGTATGTACATCAGCCCTGTTGTTTCTAGATGATGCGCTTTCCTTGGAATCTTCCACCACTTCTTGCTTAGATATGTAGATTGTAAACCTTTGCTATTTTCCTGAAGAATAATATGCAACTTTCTCCACCTGCATTAAGAATATGTGAGGAGATGGGTGTTATACTGTCAGTACAGTACTTCAACCTTATCCCTTGTAGATCCCAGTAGCGGTCTACGTATTAAGTGCCTTTGTATAAATTACTATCAAGCTGAACCAGAGGAAGGGCTGAGAGACAGGGTCCAAGTTTTGTCTCATTCTCTGTTTTTCCTGGACATTTGATCAGTGCTTGTCTGACTGTAGGCTGCCATCACTGATCAGGAACAGTCTTTGCAACATTCCCCTCAGCCTTTCCTCTATGAAACATTATTATAATCTAATTTTTTGAAAATTTATCTGAGTTATATTAAAGCTTGGGGAATAATAAAACAAGTAATAGTTGCCTATTCATTGTTTATGAGTATAAAAACAGACATTTTCACTCTTCTCTCATGTTCTATGCTTGTCTACCCTTAGATGTCGCCACTGGAATCACGTAATGTAGTATAGTTATTTCTTCTAATGGTTTTGTTTCTAATTACAAGCAGGCAGTAATAATTTGAACTAATAAAAAAGCTGATAAATAGAGTTCTGTAAAATAGACATCTTATTGAAAAATTTGGACAGATAAGTAAGTGTCAAAAGCCAAAAGGCACTACCAACCTGAGTTCATGAAGCACTAAAACTAGACATAGAGAGAAGGAGGACTTTGCCAAGGGAGTTTGGTTGATGTTTCTATTGTGTCCCTCAAGTTTGTGTCACATTGTAATGTATTCTGGTTGTATGAAGAGAGTGCTTTATAACACCCATCTCCTTACATATTCTTAATGCAGGTGGAGAAAGTTGCATATTATTCTTCAGGAAAATAGCAAAGGTTTACAATCTACATATCTAACTTACCTTTTTTTGAGTTCCATCACTTTGATAGACAATACAGAAAAATATATAAGTGCTTAATTCCCTATAAAATACTTTTAATTCATAATCCTCACTTTCTTCTTTAAAAGTAAACATCTGTAAACTAGAATCTCTGTGAAGACTTTGGTGACTGGGCTTACATGGTTTGTGTGTTTGTTTGTTTGCTTTGTTTTTTCTATTTTGTAATATGGCAACACTTTATTGACTTATGCAATCAACATCCTGTAGCTAGACAGGCTTCATTGTGTGTACAATGTCCAGTGAGACCTCAGTCAGTGTGCTCTTTCTAGATGATAACATAGTCTAGACCTTTTGCCTTGGCAGCTATCCAAGCTGCTAATACAAATTAGCAAGATAATTGACTCTCCTGTGGCCCCAGAAAGACGCAGGACAAACATGTCTAATGGAATTATCTAGTTATTTTTAACTGGACCTGCTGGAAACAAATGGTTGATTTTCTCATCTACCAAAGAACTGTGGTTAAAAAAAAAAAGAAATTCAATACTGATCCAAACAAAAAACAACCTGCAAATAAAAAGCTGTAGGACATAACCCCAGATCGCCCAGGTCTCTGTGTCTAATGGACATTCTTGGGAATTTTTCACAGACCTCCTATTTCTGGTGGTATTTCTTAATCCTAGACTTCCTCATTATAGCTGTGAGAAACACTTTAAATATAAGTAGTAAAGCACTGTATAAGGAAATCATGACCCATTGGATAACTGCCTAACCCACACATTTTTTAAACATGCGACATTCCTTTAGGCTAATATTGCCAGTAGACTGGATTATACTGTTTTTATTTAAGACTGATCAGTACAGGTAGTTTTATTATCCAAGAAATAATTGGTTGTTTACTGAAGTACTTAGGAGCACTTACCATTGTATGGGTTTTAAAGTAAATGAAATAATTTGTGCACGGGTGAAAAGGTCAAATCTTCCTTTATTTGCTTGTCTTCTTCCCAGTTCAGAATGGGGAAACAGCTTCTGGGAATAAAAAGAGATCAGATGATATTGCTCTGTGGTCTGCACACTCTTTGTACAATTCTTTTTCTCTCTACTGTCAGTACCACATTTGTGTTATTTATGGATTAGAAATTACCATTTTAAAAATGAACTAATCTTTGACTAGCTTAAAAGTTACAACACAGCACACAGAAAGAGAGACAGTAGTAGGACTTCTTGAAGGACCAACTTCATACCAATATAAAGATTATCTTTAGAGCATCCATAGTACTTTCCAGGTGGGAGATATGCTCATTTGGAGAAAATGAGTATGAAGCATTCCCTCAAAGGCAAACGTAAGACATGTCGTTACTTTTGGTATGAAAGTTTGTATTTATCAATAGCACCAAAAATGCCCTTTCTTTTAGGCCAATATGCAAAACCCAAAAGCCTAAATGCAGCAAAATAAATACAACTTTTTAAATATTATTGTATATGTGATAAAGTTTTAATGAATCTTTTAAAGGTAGTCCAAAGATTCTAAAGGTGAATAAATTCACTAGGTTATGACCTTGGATACCAAGGTCTCTGGATACCAAGATCCCAATGCTGTGTGAAAGATCAGCAAATACAGCCTTTGATACTCAAGAAGCACTGTACTCTCTGACAACTGACAGTGCTGAACTTGCAGTCTTTCTGGTGACATCACAGGACACAGGAGGAGAAGAACTGCTTTGCTCGGATCTTCTGAGTGTGTGGTCATTGTTCCAGCATTGCTCTATCCTTTGCAATACCGTCATGGAAACAACCTTAGGTTTCAAAGTCATGAAGAAGCTTCAAAAAGTGGAGTGCTTTTAATAGTTTATTTACTTCCATTTTAGGTGTACAAGGTTCTTGGTTTTGTTTTTTGTTTTGGCCTGCATGTACATAAGTGTACCACATCCACATGTGCGCCTGTTCTTCATAGAGGCCAGAAGACGTGGTCATTGGAATTAGAGCTACAGATGTTTGTGAGCTCCCTTGAGGGTTCTGGGAATACAGTCTGGGCCCTCTGCAATAACAGCAAGTACTCTTAACAACCAAACCATCTTTGCAGCCCCAAGAACAGTGCTTTCAAACTGCCCTGTAAGAATGACACCAAGAAAATCAATTTGGCTTTTATTTTAAACAACTGAAAAGTTAATACACAGGTAATATGAGAAGTAACAACTTGTGAAAAAGTTTTTCTTCTCTTCCATTTGTGTCAACCATACTTTTGAGTAAATAGGGTACTTTTCTACAAATTACTTCTTTCTTTTTTTTAAAGATTTATTTATTTACTATTTGTATGTACACTGTAGCTGTCTTCGGACACCCCAGAAGAGGGCATCTGATCTCATTATGGATGGTTGTAAGCCAACATGGTTGCTGGGATTTGAACCCATGATCTTCAGAAGAGCAGTTAGCGCTCTTAACTGCTGAGCCATCCCTCCAGCCCAAATTACTTCATTCTTAAAACAATTTCATAATTTAAAGATGTTCATTGTGCTAGTTTACAGTTGGAAAATATTATGAGCATACTATGCCAGCAACATAAATGAATATACTAGTGTCTTCCCACAATGATAGAATTTATAGAATAACAGAATATTCACAAGCCACAGTTGTTTTCCAGACAGTTGTTTGTTAGGGAGTCTTGCTTTGCTTGGTATCTGGCTAAGACAGATGTAAGTTCTTTGATATAAATCTTAACCCAGTGAACATATGTTATATACCAAATAGTAAATATACATACAAATGTAGGTTACAGAATGTCTAGAAAGGGTTAGGGAGGCTATAGCAGGGTTCAAGAATTTCGAATAGATCTAGTTGGCATCAGCTAGGATCCAGAGAGAGATGTAAAAGTCTCTGGCATAGTAGTAATTAGATAACTAACGGTGCTAGAGGTCTGCTCAGACACAGGTGTAGATTCACAGTGACAGGTTGGAGCCTTGACTCAGAGTTGAGTCTAGCTGCAGAAGTTAAGTACAGGTTTAGAGAAGCTATGGCTCAGCAGTTAAGGAGCAGTTGCTATTGTGTTCTTTTTATGTAGTGTTGGTGAAGGCATCCCCTCCCTTTTTTTGTCTATTGCATCTACCAGTTTTTGTGTCTAGTTTTTATGATATCACTTTAGTATACCTTCACAATTCTACAGTTCCAATTGATTTCGATCAATTTATAACATTGTAACTTTTCTGATTTTATAAGTCAATCACTACCTCTGGGTGGTGCTATACAGATGCTGTGTGCAATATTCAACAAAGTATAGAATCAAGAAATGCAGAATGCTGCTTTTGTGCTCAAAATATAGTCTAAGGATGCTTATAGAGTGAAGAGGCTCAGGGCATGGCATGGCCTGAAAACGTACTGTTTCTGTGGTAGAGGGTAACTTAGGAAACAATACAATGAGGTACAAGAAGAAAGGAGGAGTGGCCCCTGGTTCTGGAAAGACTCAGTGAAACAGTATTCGGCAAAACCAGAACGGGGAAGTGGGAAGGGGTGGGTGGGAGGACAGGGGAAGAGAAGGGGGCTTACGGGACTTCCGGGGAGTGGGGGGCTAGAAAAGGGGAAATCATTTGAAATGTAAATAAATTATATCGAATAAAAAAAATAAAAATAAAAAATAAAAATAAAAAGTAGACTTGAAGTCTCTAGGAAAAAAAAAGCAACCTAGCCAAAAAAAAAAAAAAAAAAAAAAAAAAAAAAAAATAAGTAGAAGGGAGGAAACAGTCAAAATTAGTGCTGAAGTGTATCAAATAAAACAAAGAAAAATACAAAGAACCAATGAAATCAAGAGCTAATGCTTAAAAAAAAAAAACCATCACGATAGACAAACCATTAGCCAAACAAACCAGGAGACAGAGAGACAGCATTCAATTTAACAAAATCAGTAATGAAAAGAGAGACATTACAACTGACACTGAGGAAACTTAAAGAATCATTAGGTCTTACTTCAAAAGACTGTACTACACAAAAGAGAAAATCTTTAGGAAATCAGTACTTTTTCTAGACAAACACAACTTAATAAAAATAAATCAAGACCTGTTAAACTATTTAAAAAGCCCTATAATGCCTAAAGATATACAAACTCTCATAAAAGTCTCTTCAACAACAACAACAAAAAAGAAAAACATAAAAAGCAACCAAACAACAACAACAAAAGCAAAGCCTAATACCAGATTGTTTTAGTGAAGAATTCCAGCAAACTTTTAAAGAAGAGATAATACCAACAAAACTCATTCAGTGAGGCTACATTTACACTTATATGTAAACCAGGCGAAGATGAGATCTCATTAAACTGTTAATAGTTCAAAACCACAACATACAGATTGGGGAAATGATCTTAACTAACCCTACATGTGATAGAGAGCTAGTCTCCATAATATATAAAGAGCACAAGAATTTAGACTAAAAAAAACCTGAATAGCCCAATTAAAAACTTATGTTCAGCCGGGTGGTGGTAGCCCATGCATTTAATCCCAGCACTTGGTAGGCAGAGGCAGGTGGATTTCTGAATTCTAGGCCAGCCTGGTCTACAGAGTGAGTTCCAAGACAGCCAGGGCTATACAAGGAAACCCTGTCTCGAAAAACAAAACAAAACAAAACAAAACAAAACAAAAAACTGATGTTCAAAGATAAATAGAGAATTCTCAATAAAGGAATCTTGAATGGCCAAGAAGCCCTTGAAGAAATGTGCACCATTATCAATAGCCAGGGAAATGCAAATCAAAATGACTCTGAGATTCCATCTTACTCCCATCAGAATGTCAAAAATAAAAAACTCAAGGGACAGTACATGTTGAGAATGTGGAGCAAGGGGTCATATCTGTTGAGTTTGCAAACTGGTAAAAACACTGGAACACAATCTGCAAGTTAATCAGAAAGTTGGAATTAGTTCTAGCTGAAGACCTAACTGCACTGCTCCTGGACCTATACCCAAAAGATGCGGCACAATACCACAAGGACATGTGTTCCACTATGTTCATAGCAGTTGTTAGGATTCTGCCTATGCTCCACCCCACAGTTACCTGGCAACATCCAGGTAGGTCTGGCCCACTATAAAAGGGGCTTCTTGCCCCTCCTCTCTCTTATCCTCTTGTTCTCTTGTTCTCTCTTGCCCTCTTGGGCTCTTCCCTCCCACTTTGCCTCACCCCCACTCTCTACATGGTCATGGCTGGCCTCTGATTCTCTTCTCTCCCCTCTTTGTACGTTTCTCTGCCCCTGCTACTCTTGAAACTCTCCTCCACATGCCCTGAATAAACTCTTCTGTACTATGACATCATTATGTGTGTGTGTGTGTGTGTGTGTGTGTGTGTGTGTGTGTGTGTGTGTGTGTTACCACACGGGAAGGAATGCCTTCCTAGGCATGGGCCCAATGAGGCACCCCTACCCCCACACCTCCCTGACACTTCTTTCTCTTTTTATGATCACAACAGCAACCTTATTCATAATAGCTAGAAACTGGAACTAAAGGATTGTACCTTATCTGAAGAACATGATTTTGCCACAGAATGCTACACAGCTTCCAAAATAAAGACATCATCAATTTGCAGAGAAATGGGTGGAAGTTGAAAATATTATCCTGAGTGAGGTACCCCAGACCAAAAGACATACAAAGTATGTAGTAACTGAAAAGTATATTGGACAAAAATTACAAAATACCCACGATATACCCCCACAGAACCCAAGAAAGTTGAACAAAGAAGGAAATCCCAAGTCGGGAGGCTTCAATCACACTTAGAAGAATGAAATTGACATGGGAGGGAGAAGGAGGGAGCGCTGTGGGACAGAATAGAGGAAGGGAGAAAGGAAGCATGATCAGGTATGGGAGAGACAGGAGAAAAGCCCAGGGGCCAACAGTGTGAAAGGCAATATGCAGCTGCTGGGTGGTAGAAGGGTGACTTTCAGAACGTTGTAGAGACCTATCATGGGCTACACTCTAGGGTCTCAGAATGGGTAACATTAGCTGAAACAGTGGGAATATGAAATTGAAGAGACCACCTCTAGTCACAATCGGCAGGTGGAGAGAAGGAACTATGTGGGAGAGGAGACACCAGGAGGACAATGGGAGGGTTCAGGATCAGGTGTAGGGGGGGCAGAGGACAGATAGACAGATGGCCATGAGAATGTATGGTAATCTGCAACTGAAGGAGGTGAGGAGGTAGCAAACATCTAGAACTACCTTCTGCAAGCATCAAGTTCACTCTGTGCCCAGCCTGGCTTAACCTTATTGGAACAGAGTGACATGTTTCCTGCCCCTAGGGCAGGGCCATGGTGTGAACTTCCTAGAATGTTCAGGGCTGCTGTGGTCAACAGGCTTGCTTGCATAATACTGTACATTTTTCATGTTCCTCTGAGGAATGTTCTCCTGTTAAGATTAATGACTTCATCATAATTAGAAATGGCTGGAGTCCAGGAGATAGGGAGTGTTTGTGTCTCAACAAAATGGTGAACACTGGTACCTTTAGACAAGCACTTAAGGGAAAGAATTCTAAATATATGAATTTGAAAATTTATAATTTCTCAGATAGTCAAAAATGATGATTCAATTTGAATTATGAGGGTCTTCAATAATCTGAAGGAACAAAAGCAGCTGCACTGTTAACCAACTTGATAGAAAATTACTAAAGAAGAATATTAAGATTTTTAGGGAGTGGTTATTGACAGTGATTGAAGGTGTTTGTTTGACTGTTTGTTTCTTTGTTTGTTTAAGTTCACAAAGTCAGATAAATTCCTGAGTTTGGAATCAGCCTAGGACAGAACAAACTTACCCTATAGCCTGGTGAAAATAGTAATTTCAGGACACAGTCCTGCCCAACCAGCCTATCTTTGGTGCTTGACAAAAGCAGACAGATCTTTGAGTTATTTTGAAATTTTAAGAAAACATGTATGCCTCCTATCTCCTAAGAATCAAAGCATTGGGGACACGGGATGATGATTCATAAGCAAATCAAAAGGAAAGCATGGAGTAAATGACTGGATTGGTAGGTAAAATTAAACACTGTACCTGTATTCTTCTTGAGAGGATCAATCCAGAAAATTTTGAGGACCAATAGAGGGAAAGGCTTGTGGAATGAACAGAGAGACAGAGAGAGAGAGAGAGAGAGAGAGAGAGAGAGAGAGAGAGAGAGAAGGGTGGCAAACAGGAAAACAGGACATGGACAGAGAGACCTCTTAGAATAGAAGTAAGCACAATAACTCCAGAGAGAAAACAGAACAGAGAAGCAGACTGGAAAAGCTCTATCAAGCAGAACACAGGTCATCAGCTTGGATTCACTATTTTTCTTATCACTACCTCCAGATACTACTTTTTTCTCTCAGAACCTCTCTAAGCTAAGCTTTGGCACCTATAAACAGACCCACATACTGTTAACATATAACATGTTTCCCACATGATATCCCAGGATTTTTAAGCTACAAGAATACCACTCGGTATCCCACACGATTCCCCCTTATGCACTCACTCCCACTGCAGATTTACCCCTTTAAACCCTGAAAGGCTTTCCTCAAGTTTGCCATTCTTTTTAGCCAAAAAGAGACAACATAAGAAATGTGAAAATACATGTATTTTTCCAATCACAGTGCAGTCTAGTTCAGTGGAAAAGTGTCCTTGTTAATAGTCATGATACATTATTCCCAATTTACTCATTTTGTATTAAGGAATGTTACTATTGCTGATGTTTCTATACAATTGACCTGGAGATAGGGACTTTGAGGATTATTTTCGTATTTGGAGGACTTAAAAATCTCTATCAGTGAACATTATATTTATCTCAAAATTTCAAGAAATGACACAGCTATGTGTTTATATTTATTAGTAGCTATAAAAATATAAGTTTAAATTCTTCACAGTGGAAACTTTAATTTCATGACATACTACCCTAAATGTAGATGCTCCTACCACTTCTAATGCATTACACACCTCTCTTGTTTACTCAGTGTGCACCTTGACTGTTAACTGGCCTTCCAGTTATTGGTGATGCTATTACAGAAGTCATTAAATTTCTTCTGATTGATGGCAGAAGTATATCCAGTCCAAATAGTCATAGTCTTATTGAACTATTTTGATCAATGTATTCATTTTTATTTATTTGGGTGGGTGAGTATGTGTGTTGGGGTGTATTATATGTGGGTGTGACTGTTCCTCTCTGTTCCTTTTATCTGTTCCTACATCTTAAGTCTGATGCTTCTATTCTTCTTTTTTCTTTTATATTTTTTTAAAGATTATTTTCTTTATTATATGTAGGTAGACTGTAGCTGCTCTCAGAAGATGACACTCCAGAGGAGGGCATCAGATGTAATTGGGATGGTTGTGAGCCATTATGTATCTCCTTGAATATGAACTCAGGCCATTCGGAAGAGCAATCAGTGCTCTTAACCACTGAGCCATCTCTCCAGCCCCTCTTTTTCTTTTTTCAATGATTACTTTACAGATTTATTTATTTCTTTTATTTATTTATTTGTTTGTTTGTTTATTTTACACATACACTTTTGAACCTGCTCAGTGTCCCCCTTCTCATCACCACCTCCCATAGTCCCTTCTCCCTGCCTCTGTCTTCTTGTAGTGGGCAGGGGCTCCAATTGGTATCCTCTGTCTCTGGAATTTTAAGTCTTTACCAACATAGTTGCATCAGTTTTGACTGAGGCCAGACAAGGCAGAAGAGCTAGACCACTGTAACACTTACAAGAAACAGCTATTGGGAAAAACTCCACATGATATCCAAGGTGCACATCTGAGATATATATAATACTCAAAGTTGGAGCTGGAGCAGTTAGACAACAAAAGGTGGTCAAAGCATACAAGTTGGAAATGAAGAAGTCAAGATATCAATATTTCTGGATGATATGATAGTAAACAAGTGACCCCAAAGTTCAGCCAGAGAATTCCTGCAGCTGATAAATGACTTCAAAAAAGTGGTATATATAAAATTAATTCAAGGACTGGCTAGATGGCTCAGTGTTTAAGAGAACTGACTGTTCATCCAGAGGTCCTGAGTTCAATTCCCAGCAACTACATGATGCCTCCAAACCATCTGTAATGGGATCTGATGGCTTCTTTTGGTGTGTCTGAAGACAGTTAGAATGTATTCATATAAATAAAATAAATCTTTAAAATATAATATAATATAATTAATTTAACTCAGAGCCCTCCTTTACGTAAAGTATAAATGGGCTTAAAAAGAATTAGGGAAATGACATCCTTCACAATAGTCACAATAACTATAAAATGTCTTGGTGTAACCCTAAACAAGGAAGTGAATGATCTCTATGACAAAAACTTCAACTCTCCCAAGAATGAAATTGAAAAACTCAGATGATTGAAAGATCTCCCATGCTCATGGATCATCAGTATTACCATAATGAAAATGCTCATCTTACCAAAAGTGGGCTACAGTTTAAATTTATTCTTTAGAGATAGAGCAATTATCAACTTCATGTGGAATAACAACCCAGGACAGCAGAAACAACTCTCAACAATAACAGAACTTCCTGTGGAATCATCATTCCTGACTTTAAAGTTTTAAACAGAGCAGTAGTGAAAAAAACTACATGGATTTCCTACTGAGACCTACAGGTATATCAATGGAATAGAACTGAAGACAGAAATAAATCCACAATCCAATATTCAATGAATCTTTGCAAAAAACAAAAACAATGGTAAGTATTTTCAACAAAAGAAAGTATTTTCAACAAATGGTGCTGGTTCAACAATTGTTTTAGAAGAATACAAATTGATCCATTTTTCTCCTTGTACAAAGCTCAAGTCCAAGTGCATCAAGGACTTCATTATCAAGTCAAATGCTTTGATTCTAATAGAAGAGAATGCATCAGCACAAGGGAAATTCTCCTTAACAGAATATTAATGATGCAAGCTGTAAATTCAACAATTGACAGATGGGACCATATAAAATTGAAAAGCTTCTGTAAGGCAAAGCACACTGTCAATAGTACAAAACAGCAACCTAAATGTTGGGAAAGATCGTTTACAACCTTGTATCCAATAAATGGCTCAATATACAAAATAAACCAAGATCTGGATAAGATAAGATTTATAAGAGAACCAAATAACCCTATTAAAAATGAGGGACAGATTGAAACAAGGATGCTCAACTTTGGAATCTCCAATGGCCATAAAGCACTGACAAAATGTTCAACATATTTTATCATCAGGGAAATGTTATCAAAAAGACCCTGAGATTCTTGCTCACAAGAATTGGAGTGACTTCAATAAAAAATTCAGAGGACATAATATGCTGGTTAGGATGTGAAAAAACAGGAACACAACTCCTCCGTTCTCCATGGACTACAAAGCTGGAACAACCACATTGGAAAACAATCTGGTGGTTTCTCAAAAAATAGGAATACCTGAAGACCCAGGAAACCATGGAATTCCAAGAAAAAAAGAGTCTAGAAGCCTCTTTTTAGATGAGAGTCCAACAGACTGTGTAGACAAAATGCAGATATATTTTGCCTTCAAGATGAGGCATCTAAAGGCACATATCAGGCAGCATGTAGTTACTTCCCTTGAATAGAGTATCTAATGGGGGATTACCGAAGATTTAGAACACACTTTCTCCCTCCCATGCTTGATCAAACCTTTTCATAAATTACAAATCTCAGGACATGTCAGCTGAGGTTAATTTGCAACATTTCATAAAATTGATGGTGTTTTTAAGATGGTAGTTAATAAATCTACAGAGTGCCTGCACTGTTTTCAATGGTAAAGCATTTGTATGACAGAAATAGTGAATGCCCTTTTGTTCTACTGACATTCTACATCCATTTTCATCCTCAGTGGCTAAAGTTGACTTGAATGCCTTATGCCTTCAAAATGGGGTTAAGTTCCTCATCTCCTATTAGTCCATGTGATTATTTCCTGAGTGATTGAGATTCTCCTAAGAATATCTTTGTCTAAGACTGTATTCTCCTAATTTGTCATCACACAAGCATCAGCTTCACGGATACAACCCACCAGTTATGTGGCCCATATAAAGACTGAGATCTACATCTCTTACATATGACTCAGGAGCCAAACCTCCACCTTGTGTATGCTCTTTGGTTGGTATCTAGTTACTGTGAATGCCTAGGGGTGCTTGTTTTTTGATACTGTTGATTTTCCTGTGGAGTTCCCATCCAATTGAGGGACCTCAGTCTTTCCCCAAACTCCTCCATGAGTGTTGCCAATTTCAATTCAATGTAAGTTTGTGGGTCTAGGCATGTGTTTCAGTCTGTTGCTGGGTGGATATTATCAGAGGACAGTTATGCTGGGCTCCTGTCTGCAAGTGTAACAGAGTATTGTGAATACTGTCAGGGATTTTTGCTGCCTCGTTGCATGGGTTTCACTTCAGCCATTATATCATTGACCATTCCCTCAGTCTCTACTCAATCTTTGTCCTCTCAGGTATTAAAGACAGGATACATTTTAGGTTGAAAGTTTTGTAGTTGGTTTGTTCTAAAACCAACCAACCAATATATCCTTGAGACTGAATCCATGTCCAAAACTGATCAATTGGCCAAGGTTCTGAGAGTAGGTGAGAACACTACAGAACCTGCATCATAAATGTTCCACTAGAGCCATGAACGTCTAGCAGCATATGTTCCATGAGTGCTTGGTTACTGAACTGCATCTAGTATATACTTTCACACTGAGTGCTGGGTTAAATAAAGCACTCTCACCGTACGTGCATTATGGATAATTGTATACAGGTATGAGCCTCATGCACCATGACCACTGCAAGAGAGATGTCATCCTACCATAGACTATGTACAATATATGGTAGGTTTCCACCATGGGTCATGGGATATACACAGTATATCCAACATGAATGCAGGGACACAGGCAAGACCCTCCCAAAATATATACTCAATATGTGAGGAGTTATAGGCACATGCCTTCCACAGAGTATGTGCCATGAAATATGCTTTCTAGGTAATGATTTCCCTTGATATATGATCCATGACTTCTAAGTTACCAAAGTGAGTATTATACTGAAACTTTGGGGGAAATGATAGGTTACAAGTATGAGATTCACACAACACATGACTCATGAATGCTTGGACACTATTGCCAAATTTCACTATATGGCTTGAACATCTCCTAGAGCAAAAGGACACTTGAAGGAGATGAACGAGATATAATTTGGACATTAAGAGATGACAATGTCAGCCGGGCATTGGTGAAACCTGCCTACCAATCTGTTGCACAGTCACAGAAGCAAAGATGACAGCCGAGACCCACTCTCTTGTAGTTGTATTTGGGTATGTACCTCTGTGGCCCTGATCAGCTCTGGATGCAGGCTGTGCTGACTGTCTCCTCGCTGGCTGCTGTATATTGGGGTTTCCTGCACTGCTTAGAGATGGTGCACTCTTGCTGAGGCTGTTCCTGATCCAGAGGCTAAGACTGGAAGGCTCTTGCCAGAGGCCTCCAGACTGGATCCTCTGCTCTGCAGGGCCGGACTCACCAGTGCAGGCTGCCCTTTCCTATCTGGCTGCTGGGTGTATCCAGAAATGTTTTCAATGTAAATCTTTTTTTAATCACAGATCTTTCTAATTCTACCTTCAATTAACTTAGAGTTTTTATATGTACCATTTTATTTGTAAAATTTTCCATGAAATAGTCAAGCTTAACATGTTTCTCTATATATTTCTCGAATTTTACCAAAAATCTTCAGTTTTATCTGAAAATGTTTATAATTCCACCGTCAATAAACTTAGAATTATCTTTATGCCTATCACTTTATCTGTATAATTTCTATGATAATCTTAAATTTTAACATGTTTTTCTATGTATTTCTTCAATTTTATCAGAAATATTTTCCATGTAAATCTTCAAGTTTATCAGAAAATGTTTATAATTCCACTTTCAATCAACTTAGGAAAACTTTTATGCCTACCATTACTACATCTACATAAAATTTTTCTTGATAATCTTCAATTCTAACATTTTTAAAATTTCTAACACCTAAAATTTTTTTACAATTTTATCAGAAACATTTTCCATGTAAATCTTCAATTCTATCATAAAATGTTTCTATTTCATCTTTCAATTAATTTAGCCATGTTTTACATGTCTACCACTTTACTCTCTAATTTTCCATGAAAATTGTCAATTTTAACATGCCTTTAGGGAAACTATAGTCACGCTATCCTCCACAGATCCAGAGAGGTTATGTAAAGAGAAGAGGTACATGGGGATGAATGCATCTCCTTGTTAAGGGGAACGTGAATAGACTCTCCAGGTAGACTGAGGAAAATGGACAATGAATAAGGAGGAAGCATTTGCAGGATGGTATATAGGAAGAGAGTACAATACAGGGAGAAAGAGCTGGTATTAGAGACCACTTGGTGGTTAGTATAGGAATGTAGGATACTGGCAATTTTCAGGGAAAGATGACAGTGATCCTAATGATCCTGATCTTGCCATCTTTTATAGGCAGCAAGGCTTCAAGATTGGGAACAGGATACATAGCCTAGGGGACCAGTAAATAATGCATGCCGATTTTACGAAAAACATTTTGCTCTATGGACACTGAAAAAAAAATGGCTGCGTTGCTTTGGGCAACTTCCATACAGATCACCAAATGTGAAATGCAGCCTTGGAGCCTTCAGTCCTCTGTTCTAGTCTCTTTGTGGAGAGAAAGTACTCCTCAGACCACAGAAAGCAAGCCTTGGCACAAACCAAGCTAGAAAATCCTCAACCTATAATCTCTTGTGCCTCATGCTGAGCCAAGTTAGTAACAAAACTTGTTGAGTGTAGGGCTGGTGAGATGGCTCAGCAGCTAAGAGCACGGACTGCTCTTCTGAAGGTCCTGAGTTCAAATTCCAGCAACCACATGGTGGCTAACAACCATCTGTAAAGAGATCTGATGCCCTTTTCTGGAGTATCTGAAGACAGCTACAGTGTACTTACATATAATAAAATAAATATTTAAAAAAAAACTTGTTGAGTGCCAAAAAATATTTGGTTTAACTTGGGGTGCGAGACTTGAGAGAGAACACAATCCTTACACTGCCTGGATTTCGGGAGCCTCACAAATATGTAAATAGCAAAAATGGGTCTTGTGTGGGTCTTAGTAAGGGCCTTTCCTTATGTTATGGCTATTACCTTTCTGAATTGAATAACCCCTTTCCTGAGAACAGATGTAGCTCTGATTCCTTTGCTTAATCTTGATGCTCTTTTCTTCCCATTGGCTCGCTATGTACTTCCCCAAATGAGGACTTTGTCCATGTCTTTACTATCTTGTTTTGTTTTCTTTCATTTGAGTCTCCTCTTTGAAAGAACCTTTTTTAAAAGGAGAAAACAGAAGAAGGGGTGGCTTGTCAAGGGAAGGAGAATAGGAGAGGAAGGGTTTATGTAACTGGAATAATTAAGGGGAAGAGAAACTGTGGTCCTGTTATATTGTATGAAAGAAGTATATATTTTCATACACTAATTCAATATTTCTTAAACGAAAATGCAGTAAAGAAGGAAAAGTAAAATGAACAAAGCAAAATAGTGAAGACTAGGAAAGAATGATTTGAAAGATAGAGTTCTCATTCTTTAGTGAAGAGAATCACCATATAGTGGATACTAGTGGATAAGTGGATATCAGCCCAAAAGCTCATGAATACGCAAGTTACAATTCACAGACCTCAAGAAGCTCAAGAAGTAGGAATACCAAAGTGCATATACTTTGGTCCTTCTTAGAGGGGGGATCAAAATACCCATAGTTCACAGCCAACCAATGGACGGAGCATCGGGTCCCAAATGTAGGAGCCAGAGAAAGGATGTAAGGAGCTGAAGAGGTTTGTAGCCCCATAGGAGGAACAATAAATAATATGTGCCAACCAGTACGCCCAGCACTCTCAGGGACTAAACCACTAACCAAAGAGTACACATAGAGGGACCTATGGCTCCATATACACATGTAGAAGAGGATGGCCTTTGGTCCTGTGAAAGCTCGATGCTCCAGTGTAAGGGAGTGCCAGGCCAGTAAAGTGGGAGAGTTAGGTTGGTAAGCAGGGGTGGGGGATAGGATAGGGGGTTTTGGAGGGGTAACGATGAAAGGGGATAACATTTGAAATGTAAATATCTAATTTTTTTAAAAAGACAGCATTAGCATCACCAATAAGATGAATCTCAATCTCTCTCTCTCTCTCTCTCTCTCTCTCTCTCTCTCTCTCTCTCTCTCTCTCTCTCTGTCTCTCTCTCTGACACACCAGAAGAGGGCATCAGAGCTCATTATAGATGGTTGTTAGTCACCATATGGTTGCTAGGATTTCAACTCGGGACCTTCGGAAGAGGAGTCAGTGCTGAGCCATCTCTCCAGCCCCAAGATGACTCTCCTTATGGTTAAAAAATGAACAAAGAAAAGCAAATAAGTGAAGAGAAGGAAAGCATGACTTGTCAGAGATTATTCTCATTTTGTTGTGAAGAGGATCACCATCTGTCTTAGTCAGGGTTTCTATTCCTGCACAAATATCAAGAAGCAAGTTGGGGAGGAAAGGGTTTATTGAGCTTACACTTCCACGTTGCAGTTCATCACTAAAGGAAGTCAGGACTGGAACTCAAGCAGGTCAGGAAGCAGGAGCTGATACAGAGGCCATGGAGGGATGCTTCTTACTGGCTTGCTTCCTCTGGCTTGTTCAGCCTACTTTCTTATAGAACCCAAGAGCACCAGCCCAAAGCTGGCACCACCCACAAGGGGCCCTCCCCACTTGATCACTAATTGAGAAAATGCCCCACAGCTGATCTCATGGAGGCACTTCCGCAACTGAACCTCCTTTCTCTGTGATAACTCCAACCTGTGTCAAGTTGACACACAAAGCCAGACAGTACAATTGACCCCTTGTCAACTTGACACACAAATACATCACTATTAAGCCTCAACCCTTACTTTCTTATTCATCCCCAAGATCTAAATTACTTTAAAGGTCCCACAGTCTTTACATATTAAAAGTTCAATCACCTTAAAATGTCCAATATCTTTAAAATTCAATGTCTTTTAAAAATTCAAAGTCTCTTAACTGTGGGCTCCACTAAAATACTTTCTTCCGTCAAGAGGGAAACATATCAGGGCACAGTCACAACCAAAAGCAAAACTCAAACTCCAATGGTTCAATGCCTGGGATCCAACTCACGATCTTCTGGGCTCCTCCAAGGGCTTGAGTCACTTCTCCAGCTCTGCCCTTTGTAGCACACACCTTGTCTTCTAGGTTCCAGCTGCCTGTACTCCACTGCTGCTGCTGTTCTTGGTGGTCATGGCATGGTACTGGCGTCTCCAAAACACTGCTATCTTCCACTGTAATGAGGCTTCACCAATAGCC
Source organism: Apodemus sylvaticus (assembly GCF_947179515.1). NCBI lineage: Eukaryota > Metazoa > Chordata > Mammalia > Rodentia > Muridae > Apodemus > Apodemus sylvaticus. Next base: position 51,317,082 of record NC_067494.1, on the reverse strand, counting down.
TCTCATAGGCTCTCTTCATGGTGACAAGCCTCTGCTCCTATGCATGACCCCTTCAAGTCCTGGGCCGTCAATTGCAACTGAGGCTGCACCTTCACCAATGGCCTTCCGTGGCCTCTCACTGTGCCAAGAGCCTCAGCTGCTCTTCATGACCCCTTCATGCCTTCAAAACCAGAACCATCTGGGTGACTCTTACACAGTACCAAGTCCAGCCACAGCACAAAATACAAATGTGGCTATCTCTGGAACACACTCTCTATGCTCTCAAAAAACACTTCCCAGAAGATTTCACCTCAGTGATGCTGGTCTCTTAATAATCACCGTTAATTTCCTAGCTCCAGCTAACCAGCATCAATAGTCCCATTAACACAAGGTTTGCTTTAGTGGTTCTAGTATTTTGTTAATCACAGCTGACTCTTCAGCCCCAGCTAACCAAAACCACAGAATCTTCACAATCAAAACATGGCCACTGTAAGAGTCTTTAATCTTTCCTCTGAAATTTCACAAGCCAGGCCTCCATCTTCTGCACTGTTCTCAACATTATCTTCCAAGCTCCTACAGAACTTTCCAGAACTCTCAACACCGAATAGATCTTCTAGCCCAAAGTTCCAAAGTCCCTCCACAGTCCTCCCCAAAACATGGTCAGGTTGTCACAGGAATACGCCACTATGCTGGTACCAATGTGATATTTTGTGGAAGAGACAAACGATCAAGGTCCCTTCTAACTAAGTTATGACACAGGGCAGGAGAGTTAATATATCCTTGAAGCAAAACTGTAAAGGTATACTGCTGGGCTTGCCAACTGAAAGCAAATTGCTTCTGGTGGTCCTTATGGACAGGTACTGAGAAGGCATTTGCCAGGTCAATAGCTGCATCCCAGGTTCCAGGAGATGTGTTAATTTGCTCAAGTAACGAAACTACATCTGGTACAGCAGCTGCAATTGGAGTTACTACCTGATTTAATTTTCGATAGTTGGCCCTTGGGAGGCAGAGGCAGGTGGATTTCTGAGTTCGAGGCCAGCCTGGTCTACAGAGTGAGTTCCAGGACACCCAAGGCTACACAAAGAAACCCTGTCTCGAAAAACCAAAAAAAAAAAAAAAAAAAAAAAAAAAAAAAATTCAATAGTCAACTGTCATCCTCCATGATCCATCTGTCTTCTGCACTGGCCAGATAGGAGAGTTAAAGGGAGATGTGGTGGGAACCACCACCCCTGCATCTTTCAAGTCCTTGATTGTGGCAGTAATTTCTGCAATTCCTCCAGGAATACGATACTGTTTTTGATTCACTATTTTCTTTGGCAAAGGCAACTCTAAAGGCTTCCATTTTGCCTTTCCAACCATAATAGCCCTCACTCCACAGGTCAGAGAACCAATGTGAGAATTCTGCCAATTTCTGAGTATATCTATCCCAATTATACATTCTGGAACTGAGGAAATGACCACAGGATGTGTGCCAGGACCCACTGGACCTACTGTGAGTCGCACATCAATCAAAACACCATTAATCACCTGTCCTCGATAAGCCCCTACTCTAAGTGGAGGGCCACAATGTTTCTTGGGATCTCCTGGAATCAGTATCAATTCAGAACCAGTATCCAATAGCCCCCGGAAAGTCTTATAGGACTTTATGACTAGCTCATTTGTAGGCCCTCTCGAGGTCTCTGAAATCAGAAGTTTTACATTCTAGAATGTGAAACACACACACACACCCACACACACACACACAAAGAATATATGTATGTATGTATGTATGTATGTATGTATAGATACACATATAAATATATCTATCCATCTAGATATATACATACTATATTTTAGTTTTGTGAAAAGAATGTAATCCATAGGCCACAGGAAAAGTTAACTGTTTATTCAATTAGAAAAATATCCATCCTTCCCTCTAAGAAAAACTATTATTTGAATAAGTATTCCAGAAATGCAAACTACATATGTAATTTAATAGAGCATTAATACATTACTTATATATCAAATATTAACTGCTTTGTAAAAGATGTTCAGTTTAAAAAAAAACATTCTGCAAGTCAAAAATGAAAGGGTTACCATCTGAGATGGGTTATATACTTGGGAGAAAAGAAATAGATGAGTCACTTGTCTAAAGCTATTGCATTCTTGTTCAACTACCATTTATGGTCATTATTTAAATACAAACAAAAATAATTCTCTGTTTCATAATGTCATTTTTAGTTTTTCATTCACTCGGACTTCTTCTCAGACAGTTCTCATTATATCCAAATAAAACAAATTTCTGGGTTTTAATACTATACTATACTTAGCTATTTGCTTCTCAACTTTCTGAAAACTCTAGCTGTAAAATGCTTAATATTTACATTATCTTCCCCACATACAAAATAAAAGAATATGACAAAAACACTTTTAATGTAAATGCTTTAGCTAGATTCTGTGCTTCCTCTTCTCCATATTCTATTTCAACCTGTAATGCAGACAAGATGACTGAAGACTCACATTTACCTGAACAACGAGAGTATCATTAGAGAGTCAGACTGATACTGCTTAAGTGTATTATGAAATTTTCTGACTAATGGGGCATAGAATGTAGGGATCCTTTATAAGTGTATAATGCTTTGAAAAGGAAACTGATAAATATTAACTATGAGTACATATGCATAGAAATTAAGCAAACCCAAACCTCACAACTTCAGCAATAATAGCTCAAAGTGAGCTTGAAAACTGTTAATCTTCTGACTGTCCGGAAACTACTTACCTCTTGTCCCAGTAGAGAGGCCCCAGTGTCTACATACCTGTGCGGTAGAAGGAATGTAAAAGAATTCTCATAAAATATAGCTGAAGGAAGATCCCTATCACCTTTTTTTCTAAGAGTTTCTAAACACTTAGTAAAATTTATCACACAAAACTGATTGTGGAATGCAATCGTAGGAACTTTCTAGAAACCAGATGTTAGAGTTTTAAATCTTCCTTCCCGATGCACACTTTGTTACCTATAACCCTGTTATGCACACTGGGCAATGATATTATAAGCAACACAGCTTCCTATGACCAGAGCTGTAGTCTCTCCCTCTCCAGAGGAAATTCACATTGAATGACCCTCAAATAGATAAAACCAGGTTTCATACATTCCAATAGAATCACTGTGATGGTCCAGCTAAGTCCCATCAGAAGGAACTCTGGGAGTTTAGCCATCCTGTGTTTCCTGGTGCCCATCCCCCAAACACAGCACAGTTTATGGCCTACCTCACACCTCCCTCCACCTGGATCAGAGGAGAATCCTGGAAAGAATCTGTGAGCTACAAGCTCTTCTGCTTCTAATTTCTAGATTTACCCAGAACCCTCACTACCTGTGACCATCCAGCCTGGAGACTGCACAATATACCCTCCTGTACTGGAAGATTAGAACTCCAAAGACTCAGACAGAATAGGCCTCCATATATCTTCTCTCAGACATTGTGGGAAGACACAGATCTACTCTTGGAAACTTTTAGTTTCATAAAATCTTCCTGTGTTCATCATCCAATGAGCAGGGGCCTCTGCATGCACAAAAATTGAACAAGTGTCCTTATGGTAAGATGGAACATCTGTTGGATTTGTGCCTATGACCAGATTAGTTGGCTCTTGAGGTGGATAGATTCACAGATTTCTGAGGAAACAATAAAAAATATAACATGTGTAAAATCTATCAGCCCCACATTTTAAATGTACTTTTGTCTAAGATATTGCAATTTAACAGTCTTAAAATATTTACCTCTAAAATGCCTATGTTCTCCAAAAAATGTCTCCTCGGAGTATGTGGAAAACTATGTTTACATTTGAAAGTTTATTACATATGGTGAAAATCTGTATATAAAAAAAAAACTTAGCCTAAAACTTGTAACACAATATTTATACTTAAAAGTGGGAAAACTCTGCTTGTTAAGGTCAAAGTCCACCCATGATTAAATAGCCTTTTGAGGCTTAATATACAACAGAAAACAGCCTTCATTTTGGGGGGCTTCTTATTTTCTGTCCTTGTCTAGGAAATTTAGAGGATCCACACAGGCCTCCACCTTAGAAATGTCACAGTGACTTACTTGGAATATAGGATTAACTAACTTCATCATGATAAGTAGCCATTATCTTAGCTTCTCAGATTCTTGAAATGCTTGCCCATCCTAATGAGGCATTTTGGTACTCTAGGCCTACAGCTTTGCCCATTCTGGAAGTTCCTATCTCCAGTCCTCCAAATTATATAAGCCTTGAATCACTATAAGTAGAACTGATCTCACTCCCTTCAGCTGGAACTGGATTAATCATTCATTGTCCATACGCACGGGATTTGTGAACCCCAAGTTTGCTGTCCTGCTTCCACTGCCTGCATGGATCAAAATCAGATGATCCTTGAGGGCAGGGAGACATATAGTGAAAATTCTATACATAGGTTACCTTAATTTGTTACAGTTAAATATATATTTGATTCAAGTTTTGGTTATTATGTGTAAATGTATGCAGTTCCTCTTTTTTAAAAATTCTCTTACTTAATTCTCATCTCATGCTTTATATCTGGACCAAAGTATGACTCCATTCACTTCTCTACATCCCTCCCAACCTAACATCACACCCACATACTCAACCATTTCCCTTGAAAAACAAGCAGGACATTTGGGATATCAAATGAAGCGAACCATATTTTAATAAAAATAGGCACAAAGCCTCATATCAAAGCTAGTAGACCAATTACGTAGGAGGAAAAGGAATTCTCAAGACACCCCCACTCTCAAGGCAAGAGTCAGACACCCCCACTCACTATAATCTCATGACTATGTTTCATGCCTTAGATGGTGACTGCTAGGAAATGGCTTTATTAAATTGATTACATTTATAGGGTTCTCTCAAGAACGTGTTTTTTAAATTCCTTTACAGACCACCATAACAAGCAAAGCCTTTACCACATTCACTGCATTATCAGGATTTCCCTTCAGTATATGTTCTTTTATAATTTTGAAGAAGACTATATCGTGCAAAGGCTTTGCCATGTTGGTCACACTCCTAGGGTTTCTCTACAGTATGTGTTTATGTGGGTTTGAAGGTGACTGTGTCGTGCAACCACACATTTTATGCCACATTGAAGGTGACTGTGTCGTGTTTTGCCACATTGATTACATAGCGCTATGATAGCACTATTATCCAATTATGTGTCCTTTTATGGATTTGAAGATCGATGTTACTTGCAAAGGCTTTATTACATTAGTTATATTCATAGTGTTTCTCTCCAGTATGTGTTCTTTTATGCCTGTGAAGATGGCTTTGTTGTGCAAAGGCTTTTCCACATTGGGTACATTCATAGGGCTTCTCTCCAGTATGTGTTCTTTTATGGTTTTGAAGAGTACTGTGATATGCAAAGGCTTTTCCACATTGGTTACATTCATAGGGTTTCTCTCCAGTATGTGTTCTTTTATGGTTATGAAGAGCATTGTGATATGCAAAGGTTTTTCCACATTGGTCACATTCATAGGGTTTCTCTCCAGTATGTGTTCTTTTATGCCTGTGAAGATGGCTTTGATGCGCAAAGGCTTTTCCACATTGGTTACATTCATAGGGTTTCTCTCCAGTATGTGTTCTTTTATGTATTTTAAAATATCTGTGATGTGCAAAGGCTTTGCCACATTCATCACATTCATAGGGCTTCTCTCCAGTATGTGTTCTTATATGCCTGTGAAGATGGCTGAGACCTGTAAAGGCTTTGCCACATTGGTCACATCGATAGGGTTTTTCTTCAGTATGTGCTCTTTTATGGATTTTTAGATAGTTGTGATCTGCAAAGGCTTTGCCACATTGGTCACATCCATAGGGTTTCTCTCCAGTATGTATTCTTTTATGAATTTGAAGATTGTAGTCACGTGGAAAAGCTTTGCCACATTGGTTACATTCATAGGGCTTCTCTCCGGTATGTGTTCTTTTATGCCTGTGAAGATTACTATGAAGTGCAAAGGCTTTCCCACATTGGTTACATTCATAGGGTTTCTCTCCAGTATGTGTTCTTATATGAGTTTGAAGAGTGTTTTGATGTGCAAAGGTTTTGCCACATTGGTCACATTCATAGGGTTTTTCTCCAGTATGTGTTCTTTTATGCCTTAGAAGATGCCCGTGATCTGCAAAGGCTTTGCCACATTGATTACAATCATAGGGTTTCTCTCCAGTATGTGTTCTTTTATGGATTTGAAGACTGCTGAGTCCTGCAAAGGCTTTGCCACATTGATTACATTCATAGGGTTTCTCTCCAGTATGTGTTCTTTTATGGATTTGAAGATAACTGTGAAATGCAAAGGCTTTTCCACATTGGTTACATTCATAGGGTTTCTCTCCAGTATATGTTCTTTTATGCTTTTGAAGATTACTGTGATGAGCAAAGACTTTATCACAATCACAATCATAGACTTTTTTTCCAGAGTATGATCTTCTGTGTATTTGAAGACCAGAATAAGACACAAAGGATCCAGTATGCATGCTTTTATGGATCTGATGGTTATTGTTTCTTGCAAAGGCTCCATCATATTGAACACATTCACAGGGTTTCACTCCAGTAGTAACTGGTTCATATCTTTGAAGATGCCTGTGATATAAATAGGCTTTAACACATTGGATATATTCAGAGAGTTTTTCTACACTAGGACTTCATTTAAACCTTTGTATGTAATTGTCACATTACATTACATGTATAAGATTTACCCTAGTCATTATACTAATAAATCATTTATCTGTATGGATTTGTTAAACAATCTTTGCTAATTGTAGAGAAGAATCAGATATAATAAGGTTCTATCGCTTTGTTTATATTCTTGGTCCTTTTCATCATTATGGGTATTATTAACATCTTCAAAAGATACTTATGATGGTAAGAATATTTATTACATGGCTTAAAATATAGTATCCTTTTTCTATAGTAGGATTTTACATATTTGAGCAAATGTGCAAGCATTCACATCCTTACCACAATGATTGCATTAATAAATTTTCCTATAATGTGAGCCATACAGTATTTGCAAGTTAAAAAAGATAAATAGAAACTGTCTGCATTACCGATATGTCATAGGGATTTTCTCTATTCTAAGGTTGTTGAAGTATTCACAATGAACTTGTGAAATCAATTAATTATCAACCTTCAGAAGTTTCAACAAATTTATTTTAAGTAGGGAAAACTACATATCTTCTAGCTGTCCTCTTAGAGAACTATAGATTTTATGTCAATATGCCATAGGCAGAGTATTGTATTATTTATGTTCAAGGGATAGATGATAGCTAGATTAGATAGATAGGTAGATAGATAGATAGACTGATATATAGGTATACAGACAGAGATAAAGGTCTCATATAATACGCCTATGAAAGGAAGAATAACAAAATATATCCACCTTTTACTCACCCAATTTACTTGTTTTACATATTGTTCCTAGCATTTGGATTACCTTTTCACTACAACATTTTCACCTTCCATGAACTTCCACTCTCAATAATCTTAACAACTTTGCCACAATATATGAGAAACATCAGTATACAATGGACCGTTTGCCTATTAGCCAGTTTTGGATATTAACTGATTACATATTCAATGTGTATACTTTTTGCCCTATCTGAATGGTATGAGACTAAACAGACTGACAGTTCTACAGTGTAGCTTGAATGGAGCTGTGCTTGAAATGGTTTTAAAGCACTGTTTCCATGATTTTGGTCTTCACGGAAAGTCTTGCAAACACAAATTGAATACGGAACACTGAATTATAGTTTCCATGAGAATTTAGTAATCTATTCATTAAGCTGTGCTTATTTATACTCTTGATTTTAACTAAAATGTGAAGAACAAATTAAGAATTCTGCATAAGCATATTAGGATCAGCATGCACAAGGAAAGTACCTTCTATGTCCTCCAGAATATTCATAATCTTCTTCTATATTGTGACCTTCCCAGTTATAGCCTAGAAGGTAGTACCAAAAAATTGGTGATATATTACGGGAATTTAGATAAAATTAAAAAAATATATCTTCAGTGATACTTAGAAACAGGCCTAATTTATTCATGCCCACTTCCTCTTTCTCAAATAAAACTATGGAAGTACATCAATAACAACAACAAAAGCAAACCAACATACAGACAACCATATCAACAAAAGTAGTACAGTTGCTTCCTTATTTTAAAAAGAGAAACAACATTCACAGTCTTACCTATTTCAGTGAGATTCCTATAGGTATCCAGCATCACATCTTTGTAGAGACTCTTCTGGGAAGGATCCAGCAAAGCCCATTCTTCCCGAGTAAAGTTCACCACTACATCATCATATGTCACTGCATTCTAAAACATATACAAAAGTAGCATGATAATAAAATATTAGACATGTACATTTAATTGACAAATTTTCAAATACTTTTGGTACTTACCCCATGTGTTTCCTGACGCACAAGTAATAATGTAATCATGATCATCAAGTCAATTTTGAAGGAAACTTAATAATGAGGTTCTCATCTCTCATTTCTTCACCTTTTCACTTGGATAAACCCTTGGAAGAGAAAAGCCAATTAATAGACATAAAGAGAAAAGCAAAAAGATCAATAGTAGCAAGGACATAGGAGATGTATGAATAATTACTAACTACAAAAGCAATGAGCAAGATGGTTAGACTGGTGAATGCACTTGATCTCAGCACTGAGTATATAGAGACACACATATCTCCTTGTATTTGATGGCAGTTTGGTCTAGACAGTGAGTTCTAGGACAGTCAGAGTTGTATACTATGACACAGTATTCCTTGCAAAAAAAATCAAAGAATCAAACCACAAGAAAGTAGCAAATCAAAATATTACATAAGTTTTTAAAATGAATTATACATTCACTCCAGTTGTATATTCATCTTCTATAAACTGAGTTGCCCCATTTTTAATTGCAACATGAAACAATATTTTATTAAAAGAGAAGACATGTTTACAAAGACAGATGAAATATTAGCAATGTAAATACTGATGATAAATAAATGGCATAAAGCTGGACAGCTGGCTCAGTAGTGAAGAGCAGTTGCTGTTTCTGCAAAGAAAGAAGTGTGCCCAACAGCCAGTGCTTACACAGGGACTCATAAGTAATCATTACTATAACTTAATGAGTTCCGAAGCCATCATCTGGCTTCTGAGAGGACTGGACACACATGAGATGCATATTTATGCATAAAGGCAAAATAACCACATTTTTTTCAACCGAAATGTAAAGGCAACACAACAGGCAAGAACAATGTCACTCACCTACATTTCAATGACTAAGGAGGTTTAGGAAGTACTAATGTCATCAATACACGCCAAAGTAGAAAGCAGAATGATACTCTCCACCGAAATTAACAAATTCAAGATGTGGGTAAAGCTCAGCCTAATAGCGCATGCTTGACATGTACAAAATCCTACATTCCAGGCCCAGCAGCCAATAGTGTAAGAACAAGCAAGCAAAAATGACAGGCACTGTGTTCCACATTTAACTCAAGTACCCATGGGTCAAATTTAGGTTGATCTCTAAGTCTGAGGCCTACCTTGTTTCCACCCCTACTTTATGACAGCCAAACCGACACAGATAAACACTGCCTTCAAAAATAAACATAGAATCTAGAACTACAACAAAAAATACAAAAAGTGTAAGCTAGCAATTTTTGTGATAATGTTATTATACACGGTGCTAAGATTATCAAGGTATTATTCAAACAGTTATATCTGGGCTACCATATCTGATTGTAATCATTATTTTCAGAATTTGGTGTCTCAATATTATATAAGCATTGCTACCCATTAATTATCTGATTTTTTTCAATAAAAACAAATAATCCAATGAGTGAGAAGGTGATAGAATAAAGCATGAACTCCTCCAACCATGACATGGAAAAGAATAATGGTAGAAGGTATTCACTCTGGAGGCATCATGAAAAAACACCTCTATCCTAGATCAGTGCAAGAATGTATCATTGGATTTTTACTTGGAATTGATCAAATCAACTTAAAGGATGAAAATAGAAAACTGCTCGGTTATTGTTCCCTTAACGTTTGATAAATAAATATAATGGTCTAGTTTCAATTATTTAGGAGCTAGCTTTGTTACTACAAGGGCACTGACATTTGGCATACCAATGAGTGACAAGAACTCCCTTAGAGTAGAAACACTTAGGGGAGTTTCTGAGGACCCAATGTGGTAACCTTAGCCAAATGTGCAATAGAGGGAATAAGGAATCTGAAGAGACCACTTCCAGAACATAAGACAAGGCCCCAGTGGAGGCACCTACATTCAAAATTTTCTACTCAAAATGGTTCCTTTCTAAAAATAATGCAGGGACAAAAATGGAGAAGAGCTTGAACAAATGACTGAATATTGACCAGTGCAACTTGGAATCTATCCCCTGGGTGGTCACCAAACCCTAACATTATTACTGATGCGTTGTTATACCTACAGACAGGAGCTTAGCACAGGTATTTTCTGAGAGGCTCTAGCAGTAGCTGAATGAGACAGATGCAGATACTCACAGCCAAGCACTGGATAGGTAGGATTAACATAGTAAAAATGACCATGTTACCAAAAGCAATCTACAGGTTCAATGTAGCGCCGTCAATATTGCAACACAATTTTTTATAAACCTTGAAAGAGCAATTTTTACCTTCATAGAAAAAAAAAAGGATATTCAAAACAATCCTAAACAACAAAAGAACTTCAATAGTAATCACCATCCCTCAACTCAAATAGCACTACAAAGCAATAGTGATGAAAATGACATGATATTGGTACAAAAACAGATATATGGACCAAAGGAATCCTCTCAAAGACCCAGAAATAAACCGACCCATCCATGTACACTTGATTTTTGATAAAGAAAGAAAAGCAAACAATGGAAAAAAATACAACATCTTCAACAAATGGTACTGGTCTAATTGGATATATGCATGTAGAAAAATGAAAATCAATACATACTTATCACCTTTCACAAAATTCAAGTCCAAGTGGATCAAGGACTTCAATACAAAACTGGAGACAAGGAATCTCATAGAAATCGAGACTGGGAAAAAAACTTGGAGTATTTGAACAGGAGAAAATTTCCTGAGCATACCACCAATGGCTCAGGTTCTAATATCAACAATTAATACATGGTACCGCATGAAATTGCAAAGCTTCTGAAAGGCAAAGGACACTGGCAATAGGACAAAAAGGCAGCCTACAGATTGGGAAAGATCTTCACCAAACCTATATCTTACAGAGGGTTAGTATAGAAAATTTATAAAAACCTTGAGAAGTTAAACACCAACAACCCAAAGAACCTGATTATAAAGTGGAGTACAGGGTTAACCAGAGAATAAACAACAGAAGAATCTCAAATGGCTGAGATGAAACTAAAAAATTGTTCTTAAGTCCTTAGTCATCAGGAAAATGCAAATCAAAACAACTCTTACACCCATCACAATGACTAAGATCAAAAACTCAAGGTATAGCATAAACTAGCAAGATGTAGAAGAAGGGGAGCAGTCCTCCATTGTTGATGGGAGTGCAAACTTCTACAAGCAATTTGGAAAACCACTAGGCATTTTTCAGAAAACTGGGAATAGTTCTATCTCAGAAACCAGCTATGTGCCCAACCCCTGATCATACACCCAAAAGATGCTCAAACATTCCACAAAGACATTTGCTGAACTATGTTCATAACAGCTTTATTTGTAATAGCAAGAAACTGGAACCGAGATGTTCCTTAAATAAAAGTGTAGATGAAGTAAATGTGGTACACCTAAGCAACAAAATACTAATCAGGTACAAAAAGCAAAGACATCATTAATTTTGAAGAAAATGAATGGATCTTGAAATTATTATCCTGAGTGTAGTAACTTGGTCGCAAAAGGAAATGCATGGTATGTACTCACTTACAAGTGGATATTAGCCATAAAATACAGGATACACAGGTTATACTACACAGATACAAAAGAGGTAAAGAAAACATAATGCACAAGTGAGGACATGCAAATCTCCCTTAGAATGCAGAATTAAATAGTCATGATTGACAGATGGAGGAAAGGAACTTGGTCGGAGAGGGAAGAATAGGAGGAAATTGGGAGGTTTCAGAGGGAGAGGACAGATAGCCAAATGGCCATGAGAATGTATGGAAATCTTCAGTGGAAGAAGGTTGTGAGGTGGCAAATATCTGGAACTAACTTCTGTAATGGAGCATAAAGCTTGGCTTGGCCCTAATGGGACTGAGTGACATAGTTTCTGCACCTGGCACAGGGCCCTGTTGTGAGCTTCCTAGAGTGTTCAGACTACAGTGGGCAATAATAATGCACATATTTCACATTCCTGCAAAGAATGTCCTCACGGTTAAGATTAATGACTCCATGATAATTAGAAACAGCTGGAGTCCAGGAGTAAATGGTGTGACTATGTCTCAGCAAAATGGTAAACACTGGGACCTTCAGGACTGCATTTAAGGTATATAACTCATAATACATGAGTTTGAAAATATATTTTTTCTCAACACTGCAAAACTAATGATTCAATATGAAGTATTTTCATATTCAATATGAATTATGTGTATTAATGAATTTGAAGGAACAAAAGAAGTTCACTGTGAGACAACTTGTTAGAAAGTTACCCCACCTACCTGTTTGTTTGTTTGTTTGTCTGTTTGTTTGTTTAACCTTAGGAAGGCAGGTAGATTCCTGAGTTCAGGATCAATCTAGGACAGAGCAAGGTAACCTACAGGCCGGGTGGAAAGGGTCCCACCCAACTAGCCTATAATCTGTGCTAAACAATGGCAGACAGAGCTTTGAGTTACTTTACAATGTTCAGAAAAAAATGTATGCCCCCTGTTTCCTAAGAATCAAAGGCTTGGAATCATGAGAATGTTTCAAATGCTGGGGGCCAATTAATACAAACAGAGCTGTAAATCAATGGAAATTTGAAAAATCCAGTAGTGCCTCAGTACTGGTGTCTGAATATCTCAGCTGGTCTTCAGTATTTATCAGAATCCACATAGGAAAAACAAACATTACAAACGTAAAGAATGTGGAAAGAACTTTACTAATACCTCAAATGCTCAATTGCACCTCAAAATCCATATTGGAGAAAATTCTTTATCCTGTAAAGAATATGGGACTACAGTCTCTCTTTTTACAAGATAGAATCAATGATAGTATATTTGAGCAACAAGATATTCTCTTCTGTGTGAAATGATTGTAAAATTTGTAACCACTATGGTATGGGATTTGTTACCTTCTTGAGACAATACTACAGTAAAAGTGTTTCAATGCCCTTTTTCATTTCTCTCTGTCTTCTGATGGTGAAGCTCTGAATATGAAGATGGTATGATGAAGTTTATATATTCCAAGAATGGCAGTGCTAATAAAACACATAATGACATTACTAAACTGAAATGTTTTAGAAAAGTCCTATACATGATATCAGAAGGTCAATACATTGACCTTCTTTGCATATTTCAATTCAATTTTGTTCCAGTGTTCTCATCAAAAGCAAACAGTACCAGTATGTTGAGTATTGATGAGTTTCACAGTAGGTTCTCCACAATATAATTTTTTTCATGGAGAAATAATCATGAAAACCCAACAGCAAGATTTGTCCTATTTTTAGAAACTTAGAACACTGAATTTCAACAAATATACCAAACCAGTTAATAACTTTGGTTGAGAGTCTTAAAAGTTGTCAAAGACTCACACTGGGCAACAGGGAAAGTGGTTTTGTTCTCTTTTGTTTTCTTTTGCCTATCTTGTATAAAATATGTTTTATACAAGTAAATGTGAATTTAATGTGGTGAGTGGTATAGGTATATGTTTGTTGCTGTAAGGAATAAAAATTAATTATTCTTAATGAAATAAAGCAAAATATCTATATATGAATTCAAGATGACTGATAGCATTAAACTCTATCAAACTGTTTCTAAGTAATCAATGTAATATTAATTCTCTTTTAGATTCAATGTAATTGAGTCAAATTCCCTGCTTTCATAGGAATTTATTTCAATAGGAATGCAACCTGAAATTATCGGTACAATATCATTCTCAATGGCTACATCACATATTCTAGTCATTATATCATAGCTAATATATGATATAGAATATTAATTTAATGAATATTTATTTCTTATATTTTAGATTTGTTTTGTTTTGTTTTGTTTTGTTTTCCAAGACAGGGTTTCTCTGTATAGCCCCAGCTGCCCTGGAACTCACTCTTGTAGACCAGGCTGGCTTTGAACTCAGAAATTCACCTGCCTCTGCCTCCCTGAGTGCTGGGATTACAGGCGTGCGCCACCACCGCCTGGCTCAATCATTATTTCAATAATATTACTTCCTATCTTATAGAATAGATCTTAATGCTTTCACAAATAAGTCAGTGTATGGAAGGTTCACAGAGCACTTCTTGATCTAGAACAAATGTTAATTTATTTCTTGAACTGAAAAAACCCACCAGTTCAAATAACAAAAACTTTGAGAAGAGTTTTTAATGCATGTCCCATTTGCTCTGTAACAATGGTGGCAACCTTATAAATTTTACAAGAGTAAATCCTTTTATTTTTTTATTTTTTTTTTTTAGGGGGAGGATGGGTAGATTTTGGTATAGGGTCTAATTTTGTCAATATATATGTGCAGTATTTTCCTAGAAAGCATGTCTGCTGAAGACAACAGCTATGCAACCCTCAAAACATAACAGAGAATATTCTAAGCAAAGAAAGATGATTTAAGCAAACAGTTTCAGACAATTAAGTGTATACAGGTCCGTATTAGTAAGAACGGTATTTTTATACCATTCTAGAAAGTACTATCACATAACTTTCCAAGACATTGGAAAAAAAGAACTACAAAAGAAAAATGTCTTATTGTGGCCTACATGACTGGCATCACTGCCCAAATCATGTTAGCTCCATTGCTATAGGCTCACCTTGATTCACAATTGTTGATTTAAGGTGCCAGTAGTGGAGAAGGAGGCTTAACAAATTGCTAAGCCTTCATTTTGCCAAACGTGCAGAGAGGTTCATCTTTCTTGACAATACTGACACCCAGCTAGCTCAGCCCATTGCTTTTTTTTTTTCAAATATTATACAAGGTTAATTGGAGCTGTGAAAGTACCAACTACTAAAGTTATATTGCCCTAGCTTCCTGCGAGACCACACAACCCACACAAATCTCATGCCAAAATCAAAAGTAACAACTTGAGGATTGCCCACGAGTGTCTTAGGAACAAATTCGCTGCAGCTTCCACATATTACCAAGTGTGTATTGCCAGTGAAATATTTCTTCAAAGTTCAAGCAGTCTCAAAATAAAATCTCAGCCTAGACTTATTAAGTCAAACTTACTGATTAAGCAAATGCTTTACTGAAACATTTCACTCAACTCCAAATACAAATCTGTATTTCAATTCAAATCAGACAGATCAGCTTTCCTTTATGCATCATGACACATGACTGAATGCTGATGAGAGCATATGGACTAATTCATAAAAGATTTTGAAATGGTAAACCCATTCAACGGTTTCTCCAGTTGCTGAGGTAATTCAGATTTAACTAGAATTTTATATACTTGATGGAAAATTCAATGAATAAACAACAAACTTAATTATAGCATACTAAAGTCAGGCTTTCATAACAACTTAGCTATTATAAAATTGTATGCTTCATCCCCTAGAAGCTGTTAAGATGTGAGGACAAGGCCTTTAAGTCCCTTTAAGTGTGTTCTTGTACTCAGGAGTACACAGAGATCTCCAAATACTTGGGTGTTGGCGTAGCCTGCTGGACTGAAGATTTTATATTGGATATAAACTGTGCAGAGTGTGTAGCTCTTATGGGCTATCCAAAATAGCATTACTTCCTTCACCTACATGCAATCCACCACTTACTTGATGGTTATTTTTCACAGGTAACTACCAAATCTCAGTGTCACACAAAGCTAGAAGAAAGAGCTGGATGCCATAGTCTAAAGAGAGATGCCAAGTTATATGAATTAAATTTGGGACATCAGTAAAAGCAGGGAGCATTCTCTCAAATGTTCTGGCATGTTTACAGCTCAATATATATGGAATTCCTGAAAAGGCATGAACTTGCATACCTGTGCACACACTTATACTCACTCAGAAAGCAAAATCATCATTCTCTTTTTAATGTTTTCTCTTTTTTTTCCTTTTTTTAAAGATTTACTTATTTTATGTGAGTACACTGTAGCTGTCTTCAGACACTCCCGAAGAGGATGTCAGACTTACGGATGGTTGTGAGCCACCATGTGGTTCCTGGGATTTGAACTCAGTACCTCTGGAAGAGCAGTCAGTGCTCTTAACCGCTGAGCCATCTCTCCAGCCATCATTCTCATTAAGTACAAAAAAAAGTCAATAAGAATAGTGCTGTAAGACTGTGTGCTCCAAGCCTGGCAGTGGTCGTACACACCTTTAATCCCAGCACTTGGGAGGCAGTAGGCAGATTTCTGAGTTTGAGGACAGCCTTGTTTACAGAGTGAGTTCTAGGATAGCCATGGCTACACAGAGAGACCCTGTCTCAAAAACTAAAACCAAAACCAAAAACCAAAAAAACACACACACAAAAAAAAAAACAACCACATCAACAACAAACAAAGACTGTGTGTTCCAGTTCCCTAACCCTGACCCATGAACACACACTCTTAGTATGACTCCCAAGAGTTGCCTTGGTCATCCTGTTTTTCACAGAAATAAAAACCTAAGTCAGGCATATATGCAACAGTTTCTCCATCTACAATACCACAGGAGACTTGATCAACTATGTTCACAGGAGCTTTATTTGTACTAGCCAGATACTAAAAACAAAATTTTACATCCCACAGCTGAAAAATGGAAAAAAGGTACATTGACACAATGGACTATCACTCTGCTGCTAAAAATATGACAACACTAAGCTTACAAGCTAATTAAGGCAACTGGAAAAAAAATGTCGAAATGAGGACACCCAGATGCAGAATTACAGAAATGGTATGAATTCCCTTATAAGTGGATATTAGTTCTTAGGTAAACAACAATCAAGATACCCTCCACCGACCCTCAGAGGTTAGATGCAGAAGAGAGCTATAGAGGAAAGCCAGCGTCATTCTGGAAAAGGGACAAGAGTCCCAAAGTCCATGGGTAGACTGTGGTGGATGTAAAAGAAGCAGGAAGGATAATTTGTAGGGGGAGAGCAGAAGATGCAGGGAGAACGATCTGGAATTAGGGGGGATTTCCAAGTTAGTATAGCAACTTAGTGCATGGGAAACCTTCAGGAAACTATGAGAGTGAACCTACTGCTCACCGCTACGAAAGGAGAGAATGAACTGGCCGTGTGTATAACCAGTATGGCTGCACTGTGATGAAAAGTTTACATTTCCTTGAGGTGTTTGCCAAGGAGGTCTCTAAAGATCTCATGCTGATTTTAGGGGGGAAATTACTCACTGAAAACCTCAGGCCAGGTGGTGGTGGTGCACACCTTTAATCCCAGCACTTGGGAAGCAGACAGACGGATTTCTGAGTTCAAGGCAAGGCTGGTCTACAGAGTGAGTTCAAGGACAGCCAGAGCTATACAGAGAAACCCTGTCTTGAAAAAACCAAAAATCCGAAAAAGAAAGAAAGAAAGAAAGAAAGAAACAAAGAAAGAAAGAAAGAAAGAAAGAAAGAAAGAAAGAAAGAAAGAAAGAAAGAAAGAAAGAAAGAAAGGAAGGAAGGAAGGAAGGAAGGAAGGAAGAAAAGAAAGAAAGGAAAGGAAAGGAAAGAAAAGAAAAGAAAAGAGAAAAGAAAAGAAAAGAAAAGAAAAGAAAAGAAAAGAAAAGAAAAGAAAAGAAAAGAAAACTGTCCTTGGGGACTCATTGTTGAAGACAATTTTGACACAGCTAAATAAAACTGAAAATTAAATGTGTGCAGGCCCAGAGCCTTCACCTCTTGGTTCTAGACTCTCTGTGGAGAGAAGGTACTCCATGGCCACAAAAACAAAATCCTGGACATAAGACAAGCTGTAAACTCTCCAGCTTCAATCTCTCCAGTCTGCAATATGTGCTGAGCAAGGTTGTGACAAACTTTTTTCAGTGGCCAACCAGCATTTGGATTAACTTGAGGAGCTGGACATCATAGGGAACCCATGCCTTATAGTGTCTGGATTTCCAGGAATCCTCACATAGACTTATTAGGCAAAAATGGGGCCGGCATGGGTGTTAGCTAGGTCTCATTCCTCTATGTTATGGCGATTAGCATGGTCACCTGAGTAACATCTCACACTGGGAACAGGTGTATCTCTGATTCTTCTGCTTGATCTTGATGGTCTTTTCTTCCTATTTGTTTGCCATGTCCAGGCTCAAAATGAGGGATTTCGCCATGGCTTCTCTGTCTTGTTTTGAGAGGAGAGAGGAAAGAGAGGGGACCTAGGGTAGAGCAGGATAGCAGAGGGTGGGGTAAGTGAAAGGACTGGAGGAAGGAGAAACAGTGGCCTTGGTACACTGTATAAGAGAAGAATCAAGTTCCAATTAAAGTAATTCTGAATTTCTTAACTGAAAATTCATGGAAGAAGGAAAACAACAGTAAACAATAGTGAAGACAAGGAAAGTGTTATTTGACAGATACAGTTCTCATTCTGTTTGGGTGCAGGGTGAACATCATGCAGGAGTTCACTACAAGTCCATAACTAGGGCGTGTTTGATCTAGGAATTCAGCAGTTTTGCACACTTCAAAGTGTGTGTGTGTGTGCGTGTGTGCGTGTGTGTGTGTGTGTGTGTGTGTGTGTGTGTGTACATATGTATATATGTATATGTATGTGTTTGTACATGTACATATATACATATGTACATATACATAAAACAGAACACACACTCAAGTTATTTGCTTGGGTTATTTTTCAGTAGTTGGAATAGTGAAATTACAGAGGTAACTGATCATTAAATTCTAAAAATATAGTACAACCACTCTGGAAATCAGTCTGGCAGTCCCTCAGAAAACTGGGCATGTCACTTCCGAAAGATCCTGCTATACCACTCCTGGGCATATACCTAGAGGATTCCCCAGCATGTAATAAGGATACATGTTCCACTATGTTCATAGCAGCCCTATTTATAATAGCCAGAAGCTGGAAAGAACACAAGTATCCCTCAACAGAGGAATGGATGCAAAAAATGTGGTATATCTACACAATGGATCTACACAATCTACACAATTCAGCCATTAGAAACAATGAATTCATGAAATTCTTAGGCAAATGGATGGAGCTGGAGAACATCATACTAAGTGAGGTAACCCAGTCTCAAAAGATCAATCATGGTATGCACTCACTAATAAGTGGATATTAGCTTGGAAAACTGGAATATGCAAAACATAATCCACATTTCAAATGAGGTACAAGAAGAACAGAGGAGTGGCCCCTAATTCTGGAAAGACCCAGTGTAGCAATATAAGACAAAACCAGAACAGGGAAGTGGGAAGGGATGGGTGGGAGAACAGAGGGAGGGAAGGGGGCTTATGTGACTTTCGGGGAGTGGGGAACCAGAAAAGGGGAAATCATTTGAAATGTAAATAAAAAATATATCGAATAAAAAAAAAAGAAAATCTAATGTTTCAATTAATATTCAAATAAAAAAAATACATCTGTAATGTTACAGAGTATTGACACTTTCATCATATAATACATTAAGTCCTTCCAGTCTGAGCCAGTGCCTTGAGCACACCTTGGGTGATAGCTCTGCACTGAATTCCACAACACCCAGAGGAGTTGGTGGATCTAAACTGCCCAGGATCATAGGATCACAGGATCTCAGGAGCTTGGTGGCACCAGGATTTCAGGACCCCAGAGGCAGCTTGACTCCCAGGAGCTCTGATACACCCAGGATCTCAGGATGACAACATCACAGAGTCAGCTGGATTCTGAAGAGTTCTTTTTGTTGTTGTTGTTTTTTATGAGACAGGGTTTCTCTGTGTGGCCCTGGCTGTCCTGGAACTCTCACTCTGTATACCAGGCTGGCCTCGAACTCAGAAATCTGCCTGCCTCTGCTTCCCAAGTGCTGGAATTAAAGGTGTGCTTCAACTGACTGGTATCTGAAGAGTTCTGACACAACCAAGATAAGAGGAGGGACAGGCTCCAGTCAGAGACAGTGAGTGCAGGTAGCACTAGAGATAAACAGATGGCAAGAAGAAGCACAAGAACATAGGCTTCAGAAACCAAGGTAACTTGGCATCATCTGAACCCAGTTATCCCACCATAGCAAATCCTGGATACCACATCACACAGGAAAAGCAAGATTCATATTTAAAATCACTTCTCATGTAGATGATAAGACATTTTGTAAATTGGATATCTTCTTAAATTACATTTCAAATGTTATCCCCTTTCTCTGTTTCCCTTCTCCAGGAAACTCCCTATCTCATCCCCCCTGCCCCTATTTCCCCTTTCTCCATCAATTACCATAGATAGAGAAACCAAGATATTCCACAACAAAAATAAATTTACACAATATCTTTCCACAAAGCCAGCACTACAAAGGATAATAGATAGAAAACACCAACACAGGAAGGGAAATTACACCCTAGAAAAACCAAGAAAGTGACCTCCTTTTATCAAACCCAAAAGAAGATAGCCACCCAAACATAATTCCACCTCCAACAACAACAATAACTGGAAATAACAATCACTTTTCCTTAACATCAGTGGACACAGTTCCCCAATAAAAAGACATAGTCTGAGAGACTAGATAAGTAAACAAGACCCAGCATTTTGCTGCATACAGAAAATGCTCCTCTGTGACAAAGACAGATACTAGCCAGGGGTATTCAGGGAGTGGGGAAACTGGGAAAGGATTTGGCATTTGAAGTGTAAATGAAGATTATATTCAATAAAAAAATAAATTGTTATCTTTAAGTCTGAAGCAAAAAAGAAAAGATTCTCAAATCCTTTCATACCTATTTTTCAATGTACTGCTTATGTCAATATGAAAGGGACATTTTAAAAAGTTGAAATCTGGGGCTGGGGACATGGCTCAGTGGTTAAGAGCACCCGACTGCCTCTTCCAGGGGTCCTGAGTTCAATTCCCAGCAACCACATGGTGGCTCACAACCTTCTGTAATGGAATCTGATGCCCTCTTCTGGTGTGTCTGAAGAGAGCAACGGTATACTCGTATGTATAAATAAATAAATAAATAAATAAATAAATAAATAGATAGATAGATAGATAGATAGATAGATAGATAAATAAATCTTTAAAAAAAAGTTGAAATCTTATAAGGCGAGCTAGAGACTAATTCATTCTTTTTTGTACAGCTTCCTGGCTGTAGGCTTTAATTTGAACTTTATAATGTTTACTGGACTAACCCACATATGCAAAGATGAAAATGGGTTATACCTGTTGCTACCCATTGGTAAATGAAGTGCTCAAAATAAAAGGTATGCCCAAGCCGGACAGTGGTGGTGCAAGCCTTTAATCCCAGCGCTTGGGAGGCAGAGGCAGGCAGATTGCTGAGTTGGAGGCCAGCCTGGTCTACAGAATGAGTTCCAGGACAGCCAGGGCTACACAGAGAAACCCTGTCTTGAAACATAAATGTGCTCTCTCTCTCTCTCTCTCTCTCTCTCTCTCTCTCTCTCTCTCTCTCTCACACACACACACACACACACACACACACACATACACACACACACACACACACAAACACACACACACACACAAAGGAATGCCCAAGTTAAAAAAAGAAGTCTGAATAACAATTTTCCAAGGAAATGGTCCCGAGTAGCCATTCAAATATTGAATGAAATTGACTTTCAACCAAAAGTTATGAAAAAAGATAAGGAAGGTCACTTCTTACTCATCAAAAGAAAAATCTACCAAGATGAACACTCAATTCTGAATATCCATGCTCCAAATGCAAGGGCATTCACATTCATAAAAGAAACTTACTAAAGCTCGAAGCACAAACTGCACCTCACACAATAATAGTGAGACTTCAACATTCCACTCTCACCAATGGACTGATCATGGAAAAACAAACTAAACAAACACATTAAAAGTAACAGAAGGTATGAAACAAATGGATTGAAAAGTTACCTATATAACATTTCATCCTAAAACAAAAGCATATACCATATTCTCAGCACCTCATAGTACCTCTCCAAAATTGACCATATAATTGGTCACAAAACAGGCCTCAATATTTCAAGAGCTCTGAACTAATTCCATGCATCTTATCAGATCACCAAGGACTAAGACTGGTCTTCCATAGCAACAGAACAGGAAGCCCACATAAACTTGAAAGCTGAACCACATCTGACTCAAAGATAACTTGGTCAAGGAAGAAAGGAATTAAAGACTTTAGAGAACTTAATGAAAATAAAGACAAAACACACCCAAACTTATGGGACACAATGAAAGCAGTGCTAAGAGGAACACTCATAGCTCTGGGGGCCTCAAAAAAAAAAAAAAAAAAAACCAAAAAAACCCCAAAAAACTGGAGAAGGCATACACTAGCAGCTAAACAGCACACATAGAAGCTCTGGAACAAAGAGAAGCAAATACACCAAAAAGGAGTGGATGGCAAGAAATAATCAAACTCAGGGCTGAAATCAACCAAGCAGAAACCAAGAGAACTATACAAAGAATCAACAAAACCAGGAGCTGGTTCTTTGAGAAAATGAACAAGATAGATGAACTCTTAGCCAGAGCAACCAGAGGGCACAGAGACAATATCCAAATTAACAAATTCAGAAATGAAAATGGATACATAACAACATATACTGAAGAAATTAAAACAAAAAATCAGATCCTATTGCAAAAGCCACTAGTCAACAAAACTGGAAATGAAGTGGATAATTTTCTAGACAGATACCAAGTACCAAAGTTAAATCAGGATCAGTTAAACCATCTAAACAGTCTTATAACCCTAATGGAAATAGAAGCAGTCACTAAAACTCTCCTAACCGGGCTAGAGAGATGGTTCAGCAGATAAAAGCACTGACTGCTCTTCCAGAGGTCCTGAGATCAATTCCCAGCAGCCACATGGTGGCTCATAACCACCTGTAATGGGATCTGATGCCCTCTTCTGCTGTGTCTGAAGAGAGCAATGGTGTATTCATTAGAAATAAAATGAATAAATGAACCTAAAAAAAAAAAAGACATTAAAAAAATAAAAGTCTCCCAACCCCCCCCCAAAAAAAGGCAAATACCCAAGAAAAACAAACAAAGCCCAGGACCAGAAGATATAGATAGTGCCAAATTCTATCAGACCTTCAAAAGAGACCTAATACCAATATTCTTCAAACTATTCCACAAAATAAAAACAGAAGAAACAATACCCACTCTATGAGGCCACAGTTACACTGAGAATTCTCCCTTGGGATGGAATGGTTTCTGTCTAATCATGAAACTTTTCACAATTTCCTTTCATAGACAACTTCATAACAGATTTTTTTTTTAAACATCTGTCATGCTTAATGTTCCAGATTTTAACAACTGAAAAAAACAAAAAACAAAAAACAAAAAACCAAAATCTACTGATCTCTCTTCCAAATACAGTGGTTCAATGTCTACGGATGTCTTTGTGAATTCAGTTGATCAAAATGGTTTTTATGTCTCTGCAGCCACTCATACGTCTTTGTAATTTCAGGATAACAACTGAAGCCCACACACAAAACAATGGTGAAGAGCAATTTATTGGTGCCAAGCACCATGCACACCTGAAAAACCTCTGAAAATCAAAACTCCTTATGTGCCCCGAAATATATTTCCATGAACACTACCATGTGGCCAGTAATTCAATTAAATTCAAAAAATTAAATTCAAATTAAATTAAATATTCAAAATAAATTATATTCAAAAAGGTACAGCAAGTGAGGATAGATATGGCCACAAATGTGAAAAAAGGAGTGGTTAATGGGAGGTGAAAGGAAAAAGAAAGGAAAGGAAAGGAACATGGCTGCTCGCAGACATGGTGGAGGAGAAAGTTTATTGCAGACACACGGGAGAGCAGAGTTAGAGACAGGGACACCTTAGAGTATCCGGGGTCAACTGGAACCAGAGCCATAGGAAGAGAGGATGGAGAGGAGAGGAGAGCAAGACTAAGAGATGAGGTGGAAAATGAGAGATGAAAAAGATATTCTAACAATTATGGATGGGTTACATGAAGAAGGGGAGCAGGGCGAGGTGCAGCCCAACCCCTGGGATCCAGGGTGTTTTAACAGCCATACACTGTAACAGGCAGAGCCAAGGGGACTTGGGGAGACACTGACTTCTTGGCCTGTTCTGATTTGTTAAATAGGCACCCAAGCCATTTGTGCAGGGGTTTGAGACTTACCAACAGTGAGAAAGCAGAAGACTAAATGAGTTAATTATGATATCCAAATTTGCTGGGCAGTGGTGGCGCACGCCTTTAATGCCAGCACTTGGGAGGCAGAGGCAGGCGGATTTCTGAGTTCGAGCCCTGCGTGGTCTACAGAGTGAGTTCCAGGACAGCCAGGGCTACACAGAGAAACCCTGTCTCAGGAAAAAAAAAATCCAAATTTAGTTTTAAACATTGAAATATGCTTTATGGTTGAAAATTATCCAAGTATTAGACCTATGTACTAAAACAGACCAGGGATTCCTCATACTTTTTCTATTCCAATATTCACAGTAAAATTGTAATAGCAACACTTTTACTAGGCGCAGACAATTCGTCAAGAACTTAACTGTTGGTTGAATGTGTGTACCTACAGATATTTCGTCTCTAAAAATTAATTCATTGCCTTCTGTAGATTCTTGATTGCCTTGTTTTGTGAGCCCCAAAACTTTTCAAGTTTGGACTTTTATTGATCATCTACCATTGATGACATTAGTATTCACAGATAATAGAAGCTATTTTCAAGGAAAGAAAGCTATCTCCATCATTCCTCCCCTCCCTTTGGTTGCTGTGATTACACCATTTTCAAAGTTGGTCAGTGCAATCAATTCTTACTAAAGTCACTCTTTATGTATAATTTCCCCAAGAAATCCGTGGAGATAGTTGGGTATCTTTCAAATCTCTCTCTCTCTCTCTCTCTCTCTCTCTCTCTCTCTCTCTCTCTCTCTCATTAATCAGTCAGGGCCCACTCAGCCTGGAAGAATTTACATGCTTCTCTTCAGGCACTGAATAGCAGACACAGGATTAGGTGTTCAAAGAAATTGCATAGCAAAAGGCAAGCCTGAGCTACAGAAGAAATTCCTCTAAAGGGAAACAAATAATCATGTCACTTGTCAAAACTAATAAAATACTTAATTCTCCAGAGACACTGAAGAACAGAAAAAGCCTCAGATGATCAGAGCAGTTATACTCTATGCAAATGGAACTTAAAAAGTGTTATCAACAATTAACTTCTTACAAAGAAAGATATTATTAAAAGTACTCACAGGAATAGTGTCTTTCAAAAAGAGGAGGCCATTCCCTGGTAGGGAAATGGTATCAATAAGATAATCCTTGATCCTGTCGTTATATACAACATTAGCTGTTGAAATCTGTAACCTGACACACATAGCTATAGCCAGCTCCTCTGAGTCAAGTTTCTGAGTGGACTTAACTAGATCAATGAAGTTTGGTTGCACATAACCTCCCCAAGGTGAATACACACCAATCTGGATTATTTTTATAGACGTGCATGACTTAATAAATGCTAGGGAATTACAAAATCACTCACTTTGCCCCATCAGGACCTTCTTCATAATGCTGACCCCTGCAGATGATTCTCTTAAAGATCACTGTGTGAGCTAGCTATTGTCTACACTGTTTCCCCCTGCAGTGTACACAGTAAACTGTTCTTCCAGTTCCGGTCTGAGGGCAGACATCAAGCTCCGCATGCGAGTACTTTTCCTTTTACTGAAAAGGACAGTACATTACGTGTCTAAAATGAGTAATTTTAAAACTGTCTTGTGGTACTGCCATTTAAGTAATGAATTACGATGTTTAGCAGGGTAGAGCTTGAGACTGGGATCCAGGTTAAAAGACTCAGGATGCAGCACTTCTAATGCTAATCCATAATTTTTTTGGTTGTCTCTTGAAAAAACAATACGCAGAAATATTGAAAGAATGTGCTTTCATTCACCCAATACATGAGATACCTATGACTATTTAGACAAAACTAACTGCAAATGAATCACAACCAAAATGCTTAAATGCCAAGAGAAGAGCTTGTAAAATATGCGAAAGGAGCCAAGCCTGTCTGCCATTGGCATCCTGCCACGGGTGCTTCTGCACCCAGGCTCCTGTTCTGAATTGTTTGTAAACATTCAGCCCAGACAGTGACGTCATCCAGAGGCCACCGCGGGGTCCAGAAGCCGCTGAAACCGGGAGGTGTTCTCACCGCCGCCTGCCTCCAGCTGCAGTCCGACCCAGCCCTCGGCAGGACCCACACCAGCCCCGCTCCTCACCTCTGTGGGAAGTGACCACATCCTCACCATGTCGCCTCCTCAGAGCTCGCCTGAGCTTCCCGCACAGCATCCAGCAGAACGGTGAGCGCAAATGGAACAAATCACCTCCACAAGCTCAATTGCAAGGAACCTGCGGAATGGATTCCGGAAGGACCCGCCTCCTCGGATGACTGGCAGCCCAATCTGGACGCCGTGATTGGCCAGTGAGTCTTGAGTGACAGGCGCAACGTCCTCAGGGTAAGAGAGTGTACAAGTAACTCCGCACATAACTGAACAGAAATTAACTGGTTCCAGGCACGGGTTTCCAGTCTAGATGCACACATATTCTAGATTCTTAGAAATATGTATTTTGGTAGCAATTGCTCCTGTTTTCCGATAGCCTCCACGCCAGCCTCTCGGAGCAGCCACCACGTGACTCACCTGCTCAGAGCTGCCAGCTCCTCCCCTTTGTGGGCGGTGACCTTGTTCTGGGATGTCAGGGCTTCCATTCTTGCCTGTGCTTCCTCTGCTCTCTGTAGGCATTTCCTCTTATTGCTACTGGAATCAAGCATATCACTAAAGATGCTGTGCAGTGGACAATCTGTCTCACATGTGCAAAATGCCCAGAATACGCCCAATTAAAGAGAGTTTAAGAAACAAGAGTTTGTATTGTAGCTTCATGTTGGGTTCAGGTCAATTGCAGATACTTTTCACCTGAAGCTCTATTGTTGTGCTATTATCTATTATTCTATTGTGTATTCCTCAGTAGATAAGTACAAAAAGAAACCAAAACAAACAAAAAAAACAAACAAACCCAGGTGCAGTCTATGTATGCCTAAAGTGGATTTATTAGAATGGCTCACAGACTGGGAGCCAACTATTCCAACAATAACTCTGTAGCAATGAGAAGTTGAAGAATCCAGTAGTGGTCCAGTCCATGTGGCTGAATGTCTCAGCTGGTTTTTAGTATATACCATAATATCTATAGGAGTAAAGCGTAAAAACTATAAAGAATCTAGAAAGTATTTACGAATATCTGTAATCTTAAAACTGACCGCACAATCCATACTGGAGGTAAATCTTGAGACTGTAAAAAATGTGGGAGAGCCTGCACTACAATATCCCTCATCGAAGAAAAAAGAAGGCATAAGCAACTGCAAACCTTGACAAATTCCTTATATTACTATTCAAGTTAGCTTACTCTTCTGAGATCTAAGAAAACAAAATATCTTTCAAAATATAAAGATGACACAGAAACACTGACCAATATTCCATTCTTGTGCAATATCAGGATTATCTCACCGGGCAATCATATAAATGATACAAATTTCTTATTTGTCTTTGTAAAAAAAATTCACTAAAGAATTATTGGAAAATAACCCACCTGTTCAGTAATGTTTCAGTCTTATTGAAGTCAAAAGGTATTGAATATACAAGTTATTATATCAAGTTGTCTTTGCAGCCCATGCTGTCAACATGTTTCTAATATCACATTTAACAATAGGCAGTTTCCTGCTAGCCAGGATTATAGAGAGGGCACTTGGGAACTTGGTCAAGTTTATGTTTACTATTATTCAATGTATCAGGAGTCTGATTGTATTGTAGAAATAACTTCTTTAAATATGTGTAGACATTTAGTGTCATAGAGAAGATTCAGAATAAAATTACAGACCGCTTTACATCTAGAGATTTAATAGTTTTCATTATATTTCATACTATGGCTATATATAACTGTGTTCAAGTTGATGGATTGATTACTGACTTTATTTTCGACAGGATAAAATGTCTCATATTCTACACGGCAGTCGTAGCTCACATCTTTATTCCCAGTACTTGGGAGACAGAGGCAGGTGCATTTCTGACTTTGAGGCCAGCCTGGACTACACAATGAGTTCCTGGACAGTCAGGGCTACACAGAGAAACCCTGTTTTGAAAAATAAAACAAAATTCTCATATTAATAACCCTTTGTTTGAAGCTCATTATGTGATGAATTGGTATAATACAATCTTCATAAAAAATTGACTTAATTTTATTGGAGTTAGTATTTCCTCACAATCAGTGGTAGAATTAAATTCAAGTGCCAGAGATTGAGATATACTAAGTGTTTCAGAATCAAATTGGTTTTCTGAAGTCAGCGTGATGTACTTGTCTTTCATTTTGTTTAATCTGTGACTGGATCCCTGGTCTCTCTAATACCGTTAAAACGAAGGTTTGTTGGATATTGTCAAAATCTTTCTCATCATCTACTGAGATAATCATGTGATTTTTATTGTTTAGTTCATTTATGGTAGATTACCTTGGAGGATTTTTATATATTGAAAGATCATCTGGGGCCTGGAGAGTTGGCTCGGCAGTTAAGAGCACCGGCTGCTCTTCCAGTGGTCCTGAGTTCAAATCCCAGCAACTACATGGTGGCTCACAGCCATCTGTAATGGCACCTGATGCCATCTTCTGGTGTGTCTGAAGACAGCGACAGTGTACTCACATACATAAAATAAATAAAATCTTTAAAAAAAAAAGAGAGAACAGAAAGATCCTCTGGAATGCAACGTACTTGATCATGATGCATGCTATTTGTGGTGTATTCCCAAATTCGGTTTATGAATATTTTGAGTATTTTTACATCAGTATTAATGAGATAAATCAGTCTGAAGTTCTCTTTCCTTCATGAATAATTGTGTGGTCATTGGATAGTGGGAAGAACACTTGCCAGAGAAATATTCATTGTTTCAAATATTCTTATTCTAATAAAAATTTAGTGTATCAGATACAAAAATGTTATACAATTCTGAACACACTATAGACAACAATTATGACTCTTTAATCAAAGACTGATAGATGAAATAAATCATTATTAAAATCAACTTTTAAATCTATATCAAACCTATATAACATATGAATGTACATTTCATTATCAAGAACTTTAATAAAAGCAGAAAAGAGGAAACAAAATGCAACATATATCTACAAATGAAAACAAAACATGATGACTCTTAAAGAACATGATCCTCATATTATTAGATGAAAATAACACCCTAGGCCAGGGAGCTCACCCTGTGCCACAGCTCTCCAGACCAGAATCCTACCCAGAAATCACTTGTCCCCCAGGAGTGCTGACACACCTAGGCTCACAAGCTCCCAGGCCCACAGGAGAGACAATCTCCAGTCAGAGACATCCAGACCAGCTAACACCAGACATAAGCAGATGGCCAGAGGCAAACCGAAGAACATAACCAGCAGAAAACAAGGCTAATTGGCATTATCAGAACCCCATTCTCCACCACATCAAGGACTGGATACCCCAGAACACCTGAAAAGCAATATTCTGATATAAACTCACATCTCATGATAATGATAGAGGACATAGAATGACATAAATAACACCCTTAAAGAAATACAGGCGAACACAGTTAAAAACATAGAATACCTTAAACAGGAAACATGAATCCCTTAAAGAAATACAGGAAAAGACAACCAAACAAGTAAAAGAATTGAAAAAAAACATCCAGGATCTAAAAAAGGAAATAGATACAACAAAGAAATCAAAAAGGGAGACAACAGTGGAGATAGTAAATCTAGGGAAAGAACAAGGGACAGTTGCAGATATCATCAACAGAATACAATAGATGTATTCTCAGTATTCTCTACATCTCTCAGGTGTAGATGATACCATAGAAAACACTGACAGAACAATCAAAGAATATGTAGCATGCATAAAGCTCCTAACCTAAATATCCAGAAATCCAGGACACAATGAAAAGACCAAACCTAAGAATAATAGGTATAGAAGAAAGCATACATTCCCACCTGACTGGGCCAGTAAACAACTTCCATAAAATTATTGAAGAAAACTTAAACTAAAGAAAGAAAAACCCATACAAGAAGCCTAAAGAACTCCAAATAGATTGGACCAGAAAAAAATTCCACCCATCAAAAAATAAGCAAAACAATAAATGCACAGAACAAAAAAGAATATTAAAGGGAAAGAGGTCATATAATATATAAATGTAGACCTATTAGAATTACACCAGACTTCTCAAGAGAGACTGTTAAGCCCAGAAGATCTTGGCCAGATGTCACATGTAGCCTAGGAGAAATAAAAATTGCGAGCTCAGGGTACTCTACCCAGCAGAATTCCCAATTACCATAGTTGGAGATACAAAGGTATTTCATGACAAAACCTAATTTTAACAATATCTTTCCAGAAATACAGCCCTCAAAAGGATAAAAGATTGAAAATTCTATCACAGGTAGGAAACTACACCCAAGATAAAGGAAGAAATTTTTTTTTTACAAACCCAAAAGAAGATAGCCTCACAAACATAATTCTTCCTCTAGCAATCAAACAAATCCAGGAAGCAACAATGATTGGTCCTTAATATACCTCAACATCAGTGGATTGGATTCCCCAGTAAAAACACATAGAATAACAAACTAGATATGTTAACAGGACCAAGCAATTTGCTGCATATAGAAAATGAACCTCAGTGACAAAGATGGATACTACCTCAGAGTAAAAGACTAGAAAAGCCTTTTTCCAAACAAATGGTCTCAAGAAACAAGGTGTGGTCACCATTCTAATATATAAAAAACCAACTTTCATCTGAAAGTTATCAAAATAGATTAGGAAATATACTTCATACTCATCAAAGGAAAAAAATCTACCAAGATTTATTCTCAATTCTGACCATCTATGCTGCAAATGCAAGGATGCCCACATTCACAAAACTATCTTTACTAAAACTTAAAGCACACATTGAACCTCACACAGTAATAGTGAGAAACTTAAACATCCTACTCTAACCAATGGACTGAACATGGAAACAAACTAAGCAGGGACACACTGAAACTAACAGAAGCTATAACAAAATAGATTTAACAGATTTTAGTTCTATAGAACACACTAAAGAATATTCCTTTTTCTGAGCACCTCACTATACATTCTACAAAATTTACCACATAATCACTCACAAAACAATTCTCAAATGACACAAGAAGATTAAACAATGCCATGTACTCTATAATCTCACCACAGTCTAAGGCTGGTCTTCAATAACAATGAAAACAGCAGAAAACCGACAGACACAAGTAAGCTGAACAACTCTCTCCTCAATAATAACTTGGACAGGGAAGAAATAAAGAAATTATAGACTTTTTAGAATTTAATGGAAATAAAGGCATAATGTACCAAAACTTATGGGGCACATGAAAGCAGTAATAAGAAGATAACTCATAGCTCCGAGGGCCTCAAAAAAGAAGCTTGAGAAGGCATAGTCTAGCAGTTAAACAGCAAACCTGAGAGCTAAAAAACAAACAGAAGCAAATCCACCCAAGAGGCATAGATGGCAGGAAATAAACAAGAAATCAATCGAGTAGAAACTAAGAGAACTACAGGCATGCGCCACCATGCCTAGCTGATATTTTTTCAAACATTCATTCCACTTGCTTGATTTCAGTGACAATGTGATATACTTGTGTCTTTTGTAAAGTGCTCTTTCCAAAATTTCTTTGTCAGTTAATTTATTGTTTGGATAAAAGAGGACTACTAATTTGGTGGAGGGGTGTTTGGGATGTATCGAGACACTTTCCTGAAGGTCTTTTTCAGCCATAGGAATTCAGTTGGTAATACTTGTGGGGTATCTTATGCACACCATCAAAGCACTTGTAAATATTGATACTTTGACTTCTTGCTTTTCAATATATATTCCATTTCTCTCTCTCTCTCTCTCTCTCTCTCTCTCTCTCTCTCTCTCTCTCTCTCTCTCTCTCTCTCTGTTTTAGCTAGAATGACAAGTCCTATATGTCAGAGATATGAACGCTTCTATCCATGGACAACAAAGGTTAGCTATAAAGTGAGGTTCTTGGAAGAGGGTTAGATATCCTTAGGAAAGAGAAGTAGAATAGACGTGGATGGATGGATGGATGTGTGGTGGTTTGAATATGTTTAGCCCAGAAAACATTAGGAAGTTTGATCTTGTTGGAGTGGGTGTGGTCTCGTCACTCTGAAGGTGGGCAATGATACCCTCTTCCCAGCTTCCTGAAAGACTCTTTTCTTTTCTGTGTCTTACACAAACAATGTGTAGAACTCTCAGCATCACCGTGGTGATGTCTCCCTGGTTAATGCCATGCTTTTTACCATGATAATAGATGGAACTGCTATTCTTAACATTTAAGTCAGCCCCAATTAATTGTTATGCTTTATAAGGGTTGCTATGGTAGTAATGGAAGACCTAATTAATACATAAGGTGGTACAGAGAGTGACTTACTGCTGTGATAGGCCAGTCTATGCTTTGATTTGTCAGAATACTGATTTTGAGAAGGTAGATTTGGAAAATCCTGGAATGATTTAAATAGGGTTTAATAGAGCATACTAGCAGGAAAATGGTAAACATTGGTGCTGAGGATGATTTAATTTACACAGAACTGGCCCAAAATGTTTTAGTAAAAAAGAATTTTATTATGTCACCTAGAGACTTCTGTTTTATTTTATTTTATTTTATTTTATTTTATTTTATTTTTTGAGACAGGGTTTCTCTGTGGAGTCCTGGCTGTCCTGGAACTCACTCTGTAGACCAGGCTTGCCTTGAACTCAGAAATCCACCTGCCTCCGCCTCAGAAGTGCTGTGATTACAGGCATGCGCCACCATGCCCGGCTCAAGACTTCTGTTTTAATATGTTGATGAAAAAAATGACTGTTTTCCCCCTTGTCTGAAGCATATACCTGAGTACACTATAGCTGTCTTCAGACACACCATATTGGGAGGCACAGACTGGTTGGTGAAAAATGACCTCAGGACCTCTAAAAGAATAGTCAGTGTTCATAACTACTTAGCTATCTCTCCAGCCCTTGAATTAATCTTATATCGACCACTTTGGTTAACTTGTTTATCAGCTGTACAAATTCTCTGGTAGCATTTTTGGGGTCACTTATGTATATTATCATATCATCCACAAATAATGATATCTCAACTTCTTTCCTTTCAATTTCTATCCATTTGACCACCATTTCAGTCTAATTTTAGTAGATCCAACTTTGCCTACTATATTGAATAAATAGAGAGTGGGCAGCCTTGTCTTGTCCCAGATTTTAGTGGAATTGCTTCAAGTTTCTCTTCATTAAATTTCATGTTGGCTATTGGTTTGTTACCTATTGCTTTTAGTATGTTTAGGCATATGCCTTGAATTTCTGATCTTACCAAGCCTTTTAACGTTATGTGGTGTTTTATTTTGTCCAAGGTTTTGTGAGTATCTAATGAGATGATCATGTGATTTCTTTTTCTTTTTCTTTGAATTTGTTGATATAGTGGATTACATTTATGGATTTCCATTTATTAAACAATCCTTGCATCCTTCCGATGAAGCATACTTCATCATGGTTAATGTTCATTTGGAAGTGTTCTTGGATTTGATTTGTGAGAATTTTATTGTTTATTCATGCACCAACATTCGTAAGGGCAGTTGGTCTGAAGCTCTCTCTCTTTTTGGGTCTTCATGTTGTTGAGGTATCAGAATAACTGTGGACTCATGAAATGAATTCTGTAGTCATTCTGCCTCAATTTTGTGAACTAGCTTAAGAAGTATTGATATCAAGTCATCTTTGATGGTCTGACAGAATTCTGCATGAAAGCCATCTGGCTCTGGGCTTTTGTTGTTGTTGTTGTTATTGTTGTTGTTGTGAGACTTTTAATGACTGCTTCTATTATTTTCTTAGAGGTTAAGAGACTATTTAGATGGTTTTGAAAGGCATGGCTCAGGAGTTTTGCAAAGGTCAGGCTATACTTGCCCCTCCCAGAAGGGTGAGCTACATTACATTCCACAGACCACAGGAAGGTCCCTGGAGGTAAGGGAAGCCCAGATTTATTTCAAGACTGTTGGCCACCTACCTCATCCCCTAACAACAAACTAGTTTAAAGGTAACACTGTTCTGCCAATCACATTGTGCCTAATGGTGGCTTTCCAGAGGACTGTTAAAAGGCCCTTACAGTGGGCTGTGTGTGGTCGTTCTCTCAGCATGTGCAGGGCGGCTAGAGCATGCTAGATTAAATTCCTCTTGCTTTCTGCATTGATTCCCATTGTAAGACTTCCCAAAAACTGAGGGTGCCCCAGCGCCCCATGCCTTGGAAGGCTACACCCATATCACTCACGAGATATGGTCTTGATGCAATAACATGAGGATTTTTATTCCAGAGGCTCTGGGGTCCACAGTCGCACATCGAGAGGGGTAGAGGACTGTGGGCCCCGAGCACAGAATTGGGACACCTTTTATAAGTTTACAACAAACTAGGCATGGTGGTGCACGCCTGTAATTCCAGCACTTGGGAGGCAGAGGTAGGCAGATTTCTAAGTTCAAGGCCAGCCTGGTCTACAGAGTGAGTTCCAGGACAGCCAGGGCTACATAGAGAAACCCTGTCTCGGGGGCGGGGGGTGGGGGGGGAGGTTTACAACAAAGCCTGAGAATCACAAACCAATCATTCCTTAGCATCGAGAGCCCGCAAAGTGCGAGCCAATCAATTTGTACCACTCCCTAGTTTTTAGGCCAATCAGTTTAAATTATCAGAGCCTGCGTTTTGCGGACCAATAAGTTTCCTATTTTCTTGGAGGTCTATAGCTGCATGAACTCCTGGAGGGGAGTAAGTAAGCAATTTACAGAAGCGATAAGCAGATAATTAGCTCATTTCCAGTTACCTTACAGGGCCAGGATCACCTAGTCAAGGCCTTATTGCCCAGCACTTAAAAAAGGGTTGGCTCTGGAATGCAACCTTTCACCTAGTTTCTAACAAAGCGCTCTGGAATGTGAAGTGTTTCAGGATCCTTAGAAGGCTGGAGTTAGAGCTTCTTTGGAGCTAGATAGCATTTTAAACTTCTGACTTCTTGGGGTCATTAGAGAGTTAGGCTGTATTTTCTATCCTTTCACCATCTCCATTGTGTTCCTTCAGGGGTTCTCCGATAAGTTAAGTCTCCCCAAGTCTTACAGTTTATATGATTCTGATTAACTTTGGTATCTGATATCTTTCTAGAAAAGCATCCATTTAATCTAGTATTTCCAGTTTTGTTGAGTATAGGCTTTTTGTAGTACTATCTAAGGAGTTTTTACATTTCTTTTAGCATGAATCCATCCACAGATCTTTCAACCCCAAAATTTATCATGACCTCAAGTAGTGCAGAGACTTGAGGGGAAGGAGCAGACCCTGAGGGAATGGACAACTAATAATTGGCCCAACTTTCCAGGCATCGTATGGGCAAACACCAATGCTTTCTCTGTTATGCTTACAGATGTTAGTCTAGCATGCCTTTCCACTGAAAGGCTCTCTTCTACAGGTGAGTCAGACAGATGTTGCTCCCAGGCAAACAGTGGATGGAGCATGGGACCCTTGTGGAAGATTAGATGGAAGAACTGAGGTCCCCAAATGGTATAGGAATTCCACAGGAAGACCAGCATGGTCAACTAACCAGGACCCTTGAGGCTCTCAGAGATGTAGTCACCATCGAGATATTAGGAAATCCTTGCAGTGTTTAAAGGTGTAAATTTGCAGTGGGAGTGAGTGTAAAAGTGGGAATAGTGTGGGAAATACAGTAGTATTCCTGTGGCTCAACAAGCCTGGGATCTCATGTGGGAAACATGGTATATGTTACAGATATGCGAGTAAGACCAGACTTGGCTTAGAGAGAGGTTCTGACAGTAATGTCTGGAGGTGGTGATAAAAACAAAAACAAACAAACAAACAAACAAACACCAGAAAGCACCAACAACATAAAAAGGGCTGGAGAGATGGCTCAGTGGTTAAGAGCACTGACTGCTCTTCCAGAGGTCCTGAGGTCAATTCCCAGCAACCACATGATGGCTCACAACCATCTGTAATGGGATCTGATGCCCTCTTCTAGTGTCTGAAGACAGGTGCAGCCAGGCAATGGTGGCATCGTCCTCGCATGCCTGTAATACCAGCACTCCTGGAGGCAGAGGCAGACAGATATCTGAGTTCGAGGCCAGCCTGGTCTACAGAGCAAGTTCCAGGACAGCCAGGGCTACACAGAGAAACCCTGTCTCAGAAAACTGAAAGAAAAAAATATATCCCTTTCAGTTACTACATACTTTGCATGTCTTTTGGTCTGGGGTATCTCACTCAGGATAATATTTTCTATTTCCACCCATGTGCCTGCAAAATTGATGATGTCTTTATTTTGGTAGCTGAATAGCATTGTATTATGTAATCATGTTCTTCAGATAAGGTACAAATCTGTTTCTAGCTATAATGAATCAGGCTGTCCTGAACATAATAAAGCCCATGTCCTTGTGGAATTGTGCAGAATCTTCTGGGTATATGTCCAGGAGCATTGTAGTTAGACCTTAGCTAGAACTAGTTTCATTTTTCTGATTAACTTGCAGATTGTTTTCTAGAGTGTCTGTACTAGTTTGCAAACACACCAACTATGGAGGAGTGCATACCTTGCTACACATCCTGGCCACCTTGTCCTGTCCTTTGAGGGTTTTGTTTCTGTTTTATTTATTTATTTATTTATTTATTTATTTATTTATTTATTTACTTTTGACATTCTGGTAGGAGTAAGTTGGACTCTCAGGGTCATTTTGTTTTACATTTCTCTGATTATTGACAATGGTGAACATTTCTTTAAGTGCTTCTCAGCCATTCAAGGTTTCTTTGTTGAGAATTCTCTATCACTGGTCCCCAGGTTTTAAATGGGCTTTTCAGCACCCCACACCTCAGAAGGCAACACCCAAATCACTCGCAAGAAACGGTCTCGATGCAATAGCATGAGGATTTCTTTTATTCCAGAATTCTGGGTTCCACAGCCATACACCGCACAGGGATAGAGGACTGTGGACCCCTAGTGCAGAATTGCGACAGCTCTTATAAGTTGACAACAAAGCCCGCAAATCATAAACCAATCATTCCTTAGCATCAAGAGCCCGAGTAGTGCAGACCAATCGATTTGTACCACTCTATAGTTTTTAGACCAAATAGTTTAAATTATCAGAGCCTGCACTCCCTGGACCAATTAGTTTCCTATTTTCCTGGAGGTCTATAGCTGGGTGAACTCCTGGGTGTGGGTAATGGCGTAAGGAGTTTACAGAAGCAAGATAAGGAAATAATTAGCTCTTTTCCAGTTACCTTATGGGGCCAGGATCACCTGTTCAAGGCCTAGCTCTTAAAGGACGGGCTCTGGACTGTGACCTTTTACCTAGTTTTTAACAAAGCAAGATAGCAATTTAAACTTCTGACTTCTTGGGGTCATTAGAGTTAGGCTGTATTATTTTCTATCCTTTCAGTTTCTTTGTTTTTTTATAGGTAATTTTGAAGAGGAGACTTTAATGAGGATTTGTATGTCTTTATGTGATATAGGACTTTTTAAATTATTTAACTGATCTTGATATATTTTTGTTTGTCTGTCTAGAAAATGTCTTCATTAAGATTTTCTGATTTGTGTAGTACAGTCTTTTGACATAAGACCTATTGACTCTTTTAGTTTCCTCAGTGTCAGTTGTAATGTCTCTCGTTTCATTAATGATTTTGTTACTTTGAATACTGTCTTTTTTTTCTCTTTCTTAGTTTGGCTTCTTAAAGGACCAGCTCTTGGTTTCATCGATTTTTTGTAGGTTTTCTTTGTTTCTATTTGACTGATTTCAGCACTAATTTTGAGTATTTCCTTCCTTCTACACTTCTTTTTGGTGAGCTTGCTTCTCTCTCTCTCTCTCTCTCTCTCTCTCTCTCTCTCTCTCTCTCTCTCTCTCTGGTTTTTTTTTTCGAGACAAGGTTTCTCTGTATCGCCCTGGCTGTCCTGGAGTTCACTCTGTAGACCAGGCTGGCCTCAAACTCAGAAATCTGCCTGCCTCTGCCTCCCAGAGTGCTGGGATTACAGGCATGCACCACCACTGCCCAGCTTCTAATTTCTTCACTTAGTCACTTAGTGCTATAAATCTGTTCTTATCTAAGTACAAGATATAGTTTATATTTGGTCTACATAGAACCCATTGTATAAAGTGCATGTGACTGTGAGAATGGGTTCTATATATAAAAAAACCTAAAATTTAATGTAGTCTATTACTAATAGAGGTCAACCTGATGTAAAGAGAACTGAACATTTGCCCTAAGGAAGGATACTTAACAAGGAAAGGAAGAGTCTCATATATTCCCTCTACAGATGCTAACATCTTTTTCGATAGATAAAAGTATGTAAGGTGTGCCTTCAGATAGCAATGAGGCCGTCATCTCATTAACCTCCATTCCGAGCCTTTTGGATTTATTGCAGGTATTGTTTTCTACTCCATTGAGGTGAGGCCTCTGTATGATTAATATTTCTACATATTAATATTTCCATAGTGACCAATGTGTGCAACTTTGCCCCCAATATCACCTTCTTCATTAAAGAGTGAAAATCTTGAGCAATTGTAAGAATTACCCTCAGGGAATGATGACCTCCCTATGTGACTATTCAGTGCAACATGGACCATCCTGAAACATTATATATGCACACAATAAAATGTTCTCAGCCAGGCGGTGGTGGCGCACGCCTGTAATCCAAGCACTCCGGGAGGCAGAGGCAGGCAGATTTCTGAGTTCAAGGCAAGCCTGGTCTACAGAGTGAGTTCCAGGATAGCCAGGGCTATACAGAGAAACCCTGTCTGGGGCGTGGGGACAAAAACAAACCCCCCCAAAAACAAAAAACAATGTTCTCAGACAATTTTATTCATATATTTGTGCATTCAAAAATGTATATACTTAATAGAAAACAAATCAGCTTGGAAAATTTTTGGAAGGCCTTTAGAGAAGATTAAGGGGAACAGAGACCAAAAATATTTTTATTAAAATATACAATGGTAAATATTATATAAAAAGTGACTCACATTTTGTCTGGGAAATAATAGCAATGGGTGTTGTTACAGAGGACACAGGATTCTTCCCCATATAACACACAGTACTTAAGCATTTGCTGTAGGTAAATTCCCAAGCACTTTGGATTCTGTTGGTAATTCACAGAGACACATGCAGGTGAACTTCCATGTATAGAGATAAACCTTAAAAGAAACTGATTTACATTCAGTATTGTCAGAGTCTGAGACTTACAGCATCATTTCTAGTTAAATGAGATATTTATGTCCTCATTGGAAGCAGCTGTGGCTTTCCATTGAGGCAGTGTTCTGAGAGGCAAACCCTCCTCATTCTGAGGTTAGAAGAGCACAGCAAAGCTCTTTCTCTAAGAAAAGTGTTCACAGTGCCGATCAGTGACATTTTATCAATGTTGTCTCAATTTTATCCTGTCCTTTTATGAGAAATCATGGCCAAGATGCATCTATTTGTTAGATCACACATCATTAATTAGGTATCATGGCCTGCTGAAGATGCACATTCAGATTAATTTCTGCCTATCCTTTTTATAATGTATACATGTTTCTGAATGACTTTGATATGAAAATACTTAAATAACCTTTTATGCTGTGGCCATGATCAGACTAGGTTTTAACTAAGTATATTTAGGAGCAAGCAAACCTGTATGTGAACATACCCAGTAACCCTGGGTATAATCTCAATGCTTCCTTTTTCTTTTTCTTTTTTTAAAAATCAAATTGTTGCTTTAGAAATGTCTTCCGATCTCTGCAAATATTAAATAAATATGTAAATAAATAATAAAGAAGTATGTAAATAAATAAAAATACTAAAAAAAAATCTTCCTCTGCTGCTCTGTGTTGGAAGTTGCAATAGTTATTCCTGATAGTCAAGTTGACTACTTATGGACTTAATAGAAAACCAGAGACTACTGTGGAGGTTTTAGTTTAATTACAGCTTTTGAAGTGGGAAAACCCTTCTTTATTCTGAATCTTTTGTGGTGATGAGATCCATCTTTAATATAGGCAACAGCTTCTGGTTGCAGCCTATCTACATAAAGAAAATTAGACATGTGTTGTGACTCTTTGACTTGTATTCCAGTCTCTGGTTATCATGTTCAGTATTCTGTTTGTTTTTGTTTCTGCCATTAAAATGTTTCTTTTTAAGTTGTTTTATTTTGTAAACCCCAAGTGATACATCCAGTCACATGGACTGAGACACTGCTGTCATTTTCACCTTTCCATTGGTAAGCAGCAGTTTTGGACTAAGTGGATCAAGGCCTATGATTCATTTTTAATACATTAACTTTCTAAGTACATATATACATTTTTTCAATTCTTTTTATCTTTACTAGCACAGTTGGAAGTATTTATGCTTTGTTTTGCTTTTTGCTTGTTTGTTTTTTAATACTCGCACTGAGGAAGCTGTCCTGGCTAACAAGAGTGCTCCACAGTGTTTGTTCTCTCTCTGCTTCTCTCTCTGGGTTGTCCCATACACACCAGGTGAAAAGCAGTTATAGTTTAAAGTTACAAGTAATACTTTGTTTCATAAAACCACTCTTTTTTAATTTTTATTTTATTTTATTTTTTAAATATTTTTTTATTTGTTTTTTTCGCAACAGGGTTTTTCTGTATAACCCTGGCTGTCCTGGAACTCACTCTGTAGACTAGGCTGGCCTTGAACTCAGAAATCTGCCTGCCTCTGCCTCCCAGAGTGCTGGGATTACAGGCGTGCACAACCACCGCCCAGCAAAATCACTCTTTAATTGTCAATATTCTGCTAACCATTCCATGTGTTGAACAGATTTTCACTCCACTGAAAGTCGAATTGTGCTATGAATATTTTCCACTTTGATTCATGCAGGGATAAGAGGAAAAACCTACTCATTGCTGTAATGGTAGCACAGACAAGCTGGTAGCTGTGATCTGGTGAGCACAGAGGAACTCCACTCAAAGGGGAGGAGCCAGCTGCTAATCACAGGTGATTTTAAAAAAGGGAAAATATATTACCAACAGGCTGGAGAGATCTCAGTGATTAAAAGTATAGTCTGAGCCAGGCGGTGGTAGTGCACGCCTATAATCCCAGTACTCTGGGAAGCAGAGGCAGGCGAATCTCTGAGTTCGAGGCCAGCCTGCTCTACAGAGTGAGTTCTAGGACAGCCAGGGCTACACAGAGAAACCCTGTCTCAAAAAAAAAAAATCAAAAAACAAAAAACAAAAAACAAAAACAAAACAAAACAGAAGTATAGTCTGCTCTTCCATAGGTCCTGAGTTCAAATCCCGGAAAACACATTGTGGCTCACAACCTTATGTAATGGATCTGGTGCCCTTTCCTGCTGTCTCAAGACAGCTACCATGTACTCATGTACATACAACAAATTATTATACTTAGAAAAAGTATTACCGACAATTGACTCTTTAAAAAGATAAATAAAATTGAAAATATATGTAGTTATAATGATTTTGGAAAAGAGCAGGCTACCTCAGGTAGACAATGACATTCATATTATATAGTTAGACCATGACTATGTGTGTAATATTACCCTTTTAGATCTGCAAAGTGATACACACAGCTATAGTCAACAGTCTGTGTCTCAAATTCCTGAGCTTACTTAACTATTTCAAAGAGGAATATACATATTTCAATAGGACAGGAAACAGGATTTCAGTATTCAAATGAAATATTCAGGATTTATTGACTCAACGAAATTTACTGAAATTATAAAGCCACTAATTTTGTCTGTTTTCATTTACATGTATCATTACACACTAGAAAATAACAAAATTCCTTAACATGCCTAAATCAGACCCTTAGTCACAATAATGACCCTGTAGCTTTCTTCCTTAAATTTTAGGGTGTGATGTGCTTGTTGCCTTCTCTATTTCAGCCTGTTCACAGTGTTCTGTAAAAGCAGGTCGTTCAGCCGGGCGGTAGTGGTGCATGCCTTTAATCCCTGCATTTGGGAGGTAGAGACAAGTGGATTTCTGAGTTTGAAGCCAGCTTGGTCTACAGAGTGAGTTCCAGGACAGCCAGGGCTACACAGAGAAACCCTGTGTCAAAAAAAAAAAAAAAAAAAAAAAAAAAAAAAAAAAAAAAAAAAAAAAGGAAGAGGAGGAGAAGAAGAAGAAGGAGAAGGAGGAGAAGGAGGAGGTCCTTCATCAGTGACAAGGACTTATGTGGAAGGTCTCAAAGGCTTAAAAAGATAGGAATAATATGTTGCTGGTAATATTAAAAATGAAACCACACTATCACCTGCAAGTCCTGGTAGGCAGTTGCTTCTATGATTTGTCTCAATTATGGAAACTGTGTAAGGCTTCCTATATTTCCAGATAATGTTGGTCATTCTTGGATTTCTGATGGGGTTGAAAGACTACTTATAGTCTCATAGCCAACCCAAGCTATTTAACATTGAGATAATATATTTGAGAAGACAGTATAGATGTTAACCAAGATATAACATATGGATTTATTAATACTTGTAAGTTAGGATAGATGACAGTGTTCTATTTAATTGACAAAATGATGGACTAAATGTTAGGTCTCTCAGGTACGTTATAACTTACAAATTGGTAATAGTTGTGCTCAAATTGCATCTGGGATAAAAGAGTCTTTTAATTGGACAGAAAGGGGGAAGTCTTGTGGATAATCCTGGTGCATTTTGCATTTTGATGTAAATTCAGTTTCCTTAGGAGGTGCTGTTGGAGAATCAGTCTTCAGCCTTCTGGCCCAGGATATTTTCACAGACCTTGAAACACAGGAATTATTGAGGACTTGCTTATTCTGTTTTGGCAGAACTAAGCTGTCCTAACTTGCAACTTGTGTCCTCTGAAGGACAGTATAGATCTGCAGGAGAGAGAGGCAATTTCTGCCCAGTGGCTACCTAACCACAATGTACTGCCTCACCTATAGGTAGAGATGCTCAATTTCTTCTTTGAATCCACAACAGGGGTGCTGCCAGGAGCAGATATGTCTGAACAACAAAGAATAAATAACATTAAATGTTCCATTCTGTGGATTTCTGGCATTTTTGAAATCTACCTATGTAAAGTAATTTGTACTGTTTTCATTAACTACTCTTAGCTATTTCTAATTAAATTATCTGAAAACACCCTAAGAATAAACTCAGAGCCATGAATATGCTATCTGGCCCATAACTCACAGGCATAAATATCTCAGATCAGTGTACAATAAGTTATAGAAGAACTGGGTCTAAGCCTTGTACTTTTATTAACCACTTTTCAACCCAGTAGTCCAAGGAACTGGGATGACTGTTCCTAACTTCTTGAAGCAGAATGTGGGTGCTGAGATATCTTGAAGAGGCAGGGCTGAGGGTAAAATGAGGCAGTTGGGTGGGTTTACGAAGGCCACACCAAGGATATTATTAAAATCTCTGGTGTCAGTGTCCTGACTGGATCCAGCTGAAAATCCATGAGATCAGGAGTTCAGGCAGGCTAATTTAGCCTGTCTGATGATGCATCTGACCAAAGCTATACATACCGTAATATATAAATCTCAAAACAAAATTTTAGTATCATAATGATCATTTTTTAGTTTGATTCTTTGGAAGCTAGTTCTCGGGGGTGGGGGGTGGTGTCTCCCTCTATCAAATCTGATCCATATAGATCTGGAAGATATCCAGAGCCTAATCACCTTTTCTTAAAAAACGATGACAATGACTTTTTCCCAAATCAGCATATACTTGAGAAAGTAACCAGAAAAACCTTTATATTGATCTTTCTCCCACAGGAATAATAAAACCAAAAAACTCAAAATCACACCCTTTTTGAACATAAAAACAATCCAAAACAAATGAAATAAACTAAAACACTATAGATGCCTATTCTTAGGCTTCTTCTATTTATACCTCTGATGTTAGGAAAAACTATCATAAAATGGAAGACATTTAGGAGGAGTCTAATAAGAAAAGATGCTACCCCAGGGGAAGACAAGAAACTACAGAATATTACTAACCAAATCTACAGTAGACTTTTTCACAGGAGAAATCCACATTGAATGACCTTCAAATGGCTCAGGCCAGGTTTTCACACATACCAACAAAACCACAGTGACATTCCAGCAAGTCCCATCAGAAGGAATTCTGAGAGCTTAGCCATCCTGTGTTAACTCATGACCCTCCCCGAAACATGGCACAGCTTGACTTACCCCTTACCTCCCTCCAACTGGATCAGAGGAGAATCCTGGAAAGAACCTTCGAGCAGCATACCCAGAACTCCTATTACCTGTGACCATCCAGCCTGGAAACAGCACACTACCCCCTCTGCTATTGGAGAATGAGAACTCAAGTGAGTCAGACAGAACAGCCCTCCCCAGATCTGCCCTTCCACATTATAAACAGACACAGCCCTACTCTTGTCAACTTTTAGTTTCATAGAATCTTCTAGAGATTGTCATCCAATGAGCAGGGTCCTCTGCACGCACAATGTTGAGTAAGTGTCCTTGTGGTAAGAAGGAACATCTGTTGGATTTGTACCTAAGACTGGATTAGTTAGTTGGGTCTTGAGGTGGATAGATTCAAAGATTTCTGAGGAAGCAATAATTAATATCTCTTATGTAAAACTTATCTGTCCTGTATTTTGAAAGTAATTTTGTCTAAG
This sequence comes from Apodemus sylvaticus, assembly GCF_947179515.1. Taxonomy (NCBI): domain Eukaryota; kingdom Metazoa; phylum Chordata; class Mammalia; order Rodentia; family Muridae; genus Apodemus; species Apodemus sylvaticus. The sequence goes on along the minus strand of NC_067494.1, from coordinate 51,272,285 downwards.
ACATTGCTATTTAACAGTCTGAAAATACTAACCTCTTAAATGCCTATGGTCTCCAAAGATATTTCCTTAGAGTATGCAGAAAACTATGCATTACATATGGTAAAAATCTGTAAAAACAACTTTAGTCAAAGACTTATCACATATTATTTATACTTAAATGTGGATAGAACTCAGCTTTTTAAGGTCAACTTGAGTACTGAGTAGGAAGCCTTCTGAGGCTTGACCCATAATGGAAGACAGCCTTCATTTGTGTGGCTTCTCCTTTTCTGACGTTGTGTAGGGATTTTACAGACTCTACACAGGCCTCAACCTTAGAATGTTAGTGACTTAATTAAAACAGGATTAACTAACTTCATCCTGACAAGAAGCAAGATTCATAGCTTTGCAGATTCCTGTAATGCTTGCCCATGCTAATGAGGCATTCTGATACTCTGGGCCTTCAGCTTTGCCCATTCTGGAAGTTCTTATTCCATGTCTTCCAAATTATGTAAGTCTCGAATCACCATAAGTAAAGTGGATCTGACTCACTGAAGCTGGTTCTGTATCGATCATTCATTATCCAAATGCACAGGGCTTGTGAACCCCAAGTTTGCTGTCTTGCTCCCATTGCCCACATGTACCAATATCAGCTGATGAACCTTGAGTGCAGGGAGACTCACAGTGAAATATGTATACATTGGTTATCTGAATTTGTTATATCTAAATATATTATTTGATTCATAAATTGTTTAAAACGTGTGCGTGTAAATGTGTGCAGTTATGATTTTAGTTTTTTTTTCCATCTCATCTAGCACATTATATCTGGACCACAGTACCACCTCACTCCACTTTTTTACATCCCTCCCATCCTATTATCACATCCAGACACTCTACCATTTCCCTTGAAATAAGAGCAGGCTACTTGGGGATATCAAATGAACAAGGCATACCATATTTTAATAAAAAAAGACACAAACATTCATATCAAAGTTAGCAAAGCATTTATTCAGGAGGAAAAGAATCTCAAGAGCAGGCAAAAGAATCAGACATATTCATCCACTGTAATCTCATGACTGCATTTCATACCTTAGAAGGTGACTGCTATAAAATGGATTTATTAATTTGATTACATTTATAGGGTTCTCTCAAGATTGTGTTTTTAACATTCCTTTTAAGTACACTGTAACAGGCAAAGCCTTTGCCACATTCACTGAATTATCAGGGGTTTTCTCCGTTATATGCTCTTTTATATATTTGAAGGTGACAGTGTTCAACAAAGGGTTTGGAAAACTGATTACATTCATAGCGTTTTTTCTCCACTATGTGTTGTTGTTTTATGTCTTTGAAGATTACTCCGACGTGCAAAGGCTTTGCCACATTGGGTACATTCATAGGGTTTTTCTCCAGTATGTGTTCTATTATGTCTTTGAAGTTTGCTCAGCTGTGCAAAGGCTTTGCCACATTGGTTACATTCATAGGGTTTCTCTCCAGTATGCATTCTTTTATGGAGGTGAAGTTCGCTATGACATGTAAAGGCTTTTCCACAGTGATTACATTCATAGGGTTTCTCTCCAGTATGTCTTCTTTTATGGATCTGAAGATGACTGTGATGGGCAAAGGCCTTACCACATTCATTACATTCATAAGGTTTCTCTCCAGTATGTGTTCTTTTATGGATTTGAAGATTGTTGTGTTGTGCAAAGGTTTTGCCACATTGGTTACAAACACAGGGTTTCTCCCCACTATGTGTTCTTTTATGAGTTTGAAGATTACTATGACATGCAAAGGTCTTGCTACATTGGTCACATTCATAGGGTTTTTCTCCAGTATGTATTCTTTTATGCCTTTGAAGACTTTTGTGACATGCAAAGGCTTTGCCACATTGGTTACATTCATAGGGTTTCTCCCCACTATGTATCCTTGTATGCTTTCGAAAAGTACTGGGACATGCAAAGGCTTTGCCACACTGGTCACATTCATAGGGTTTTTCTCCAGTATGTGTTCTTTTATGGATTTGAAGGCTTTTGTGATATACAAAGGCTTTGCCACATTGGTTACATTCATAGGGTTTCTCCCCACTATGTGTGCTTTTATGCTTTTGAAGAGTACTGTTATGCGTAAAGACTTTGCCACATTGGTCACATTCATAGGGTTTTTCTTCAGTATGTGTTCTTTTATGTCTCTGTAGACTATTTAGAAATACAAAGGCTTTGCCACATTGATTACATTCATAGGGTTTCTCCCCACTATGTGTTCCTTTATGAATTTGAAGATAACTATTACGGGCAAAGGCTTTGCCACATTGGTCACATTCATAGGGTTTCTCTCCAGTATGTGTTCTTTTATGGATTTGAAGTTTGCTGGGACGTGCAAAGGCTTTGCCACATTGGTTACATGCATAGGGTTTCTGTCCAGTTTGTATTCTTTTATGCTTTTGAAGATTACTGTGATGAGTAAAGGCTTTACCACATTGGTTACCATCATAGACTTGTTCTCCAGCCTGTGTTCTTCTTTGTATTTGAAGACCAGCTTTAGACATAAATCCAGTACATATGTTTTTATGTATCTGATGGTAATTATTTTTTGCAAAGGCTTCATCATATTGAATACATTCATAGGGTTTCTCCTCACTATTAGTTGGTTCATGTCTTTGAAAATGCCTGTGATAGAAATAGGCTTTAACATATTGGATATATACAGAGAGTTTCTCTACAGTAGGACTTAATTTAAACCAGTGTATGTTAATTTGCACGTTTATAAGGCTTACCCCATTCTTTATAATAAGGAATTATTTGTCTGGATGGATTAGTTCAACTACCTTTCTTTTTTTTTTTAAAGATTTATTTATTTATTATATGTAAGTACACTATAGCTGTCTTCAGACACACCAGAAGAGGGCATCAGATCTCATTACAGATGGTTGTGAGCCACCATGTGGTTGCTGGGATTTGAACTCAGGACCTTTGGAAGAGCAGTCAGTGCTCTTAACTGCTGAGCCATCTCTCCAGCCCTCAACTACCTTTCCTAATTGTAAAGATGAATCAGATATAATAAGATTCTATCACTTTGTTTACATCCATGGTGGTTTGCTTCATTATGAGTATTATTTACATATTTAAAGATAATGGTGATGCTAAGAGAATTTATTACATGGCTCAAAATTATAGTATCCTTTTCCTGTATGAGGTTTTTAACATATTTGACAAAATGTGCAAACATTCACAGCTTTACCATAATTATTGCATTCATAAATTTTCCTATAATGTGAGCCATATAACATTTGGGAAGTTAAACAGGACAAACAGAAAATTTCTACATTATTAATACTCATAGGGATTTTCTGGAGTCTGAGGTTGTTGATGTATTCTCAAGGAAGTTGTGAAATCAATTAAATGTAAACCTTTACAGTTTTCAACAAATTAATTCTAATGGGGAAAATTACAAATCTTTTAATTGTGTTGTGAGAGAGCTATAGGTTTTGTGTTACTATACGTTACGCAGAGTATTGTAACGTTTATATTCAATGGATTGAAGATAGATAGATAGATAGATAGATAGATGGACAGACAGGTAGACAGACAGAAAGATAGACAGACAAAGAAACACAAACAGGTAGAAAGACAGACAGATATATATCTGTCCCATATAATACACCTATGGAAGGAAAAATAACTAAATTTATCCTTGTATTCACCCAGTTTTATATTTTATTCCCCATAGTCATGTGGTGTTCAGATCAAGTTTTCTCTACAATAAACTTTTCAGCTTACATGAACTTCCACTGTCAATAATCTTAAGAACCTTGCCACAAGTATGCAAGTAATATCAGTATGCTCTGGACTGTCTGCATATTAGACAGTTTGGATATTAACTGATTACATATTAAATGTGCATACTTTTTGCCCTATTTGAGTAGTATGATATTAAACAGATTGGCATTTCTACAGTGTACCTTGAATGGGGCTGTGTTTGAAATGGTACTATCTGTTAAGGCATTGTTTCCAGGTTTTCTGTCTTAAAAGAAAGCCTTGCAAACACAAACTGAAATCCTGACATTGAGTTATCCTTTGTGAGAATTAAATGATCCTTATCCATAAGCCCGTGTTTCTTTACACTCTTGATTTTATCTAAAACTTCAAGAACAAATTTAGATTCATTGTAAGGCATATTAGGATCACCATTCACAAGAACATTTACCTTCTATGTCTTCCAGAATTTTCACTATCATCTTCAATATTGTGATCTTCCCATTTATAGCCTATAAGATAGTACCGGAAAATATATGATATATTACTGAAATTTGTGCACAATATAAGGAACTATTTTCAGTGATCCTTACAAACAGGCCTGATTTATTCACCTCATTCTTCTTCCTTCTCAAATAAAACTTTCGAAGTGTATCAATAACAACAAAAGCAAACAACGCAGAAACAAACAACTACCACTTCAAAAATAAAGTTTCTCCCTATTATAAAAAGAGAAACAGCATCTACAGTCTTACCTATTGCAGTGAGGTTCCTATAGGTCTCCAGCATCACATCTTTGTAGAGACTCTTCTGGGAAGGATCCAGCAAAGCCCATTCTTCCTGAGTAAAGTTCACCACTACATCATCATGTGTCACTACATTCTAAAATACATACACAAAACTAGCATGATAATGAAATATTATACATGCACATTTCTTCGATAATATTCCAGATAATTGTGACACTTCGCCTACTTGTTTCCTGACAAAAAAGTTATAATGTCATCATGAGTTCCAAGTCATTTTTCAAGTGACCTGAATTAAGTTCTCATCTGTCACTTCTTTACCCTTTGAGGTGGATAAGCCCTTGAAGGAGAAAAGCCGATTAATAGACATAAAGAGAAAAGCACAAAGATCAATAGAGGACGTAAAAAGAGATATCATATGAATAATTTCTAACTAGAAAAGCAATGAGCAAGATGTTTAGATTGGCAAATGCATTTAATGTCAGCACTCAGGATACAGAGGCACAAATATCTCATTGTTTTTGATGACAGCTTGGTCTAGGCAATGACTTCTAGGACAGTCAGAGTTTTAATACGACCAGGTATCCCTTGCCTCCTCCCCCAAAATTAAATCATACACACAGATCAGTGTAAAAATACAAGTATCACTGGATTTTTCAATGGGAGGTGGTCAGATTAACTTATAGGATGAAAATAGAAGAACACTGCTCTGCTATTGCTCCCTTAAAGCTTGATAAATAAATATAATAGTCCAGTTTCAATTATCTTGGAGCTAGCTTTGATACTACAAGGGCATGTGACATTTGACAAACCAAGGAGTGACAAGAACTTCCTTAGAGTAGAAACTCTAAGGGGAGGCTCAGAGGACCTAATGTGGTAGCCATAGCCAAATGTGCAATAGAGGGACTTAGGAACCTGAAGAGACCACCTCCAGTACACAGACAAGGCTCCATTGGAAGCCCTCACAGTCAAAATTTTCCACTCAAAATTGTTCCTTTCTAACAATGATGAGGGGAGAAAAATGGAGCAGAGCATGAACAAATGGCTGAACACTGACCAGCCCAACTTGGATCCATCCACAGTGTGGTCACCAAGCCCTAACATTATTACTGATGCTGTCATTCCTGCAGACAGGAGCGTAGCACAGGTCTTCTCTGAGAGGCTCTACCAGTAGCTGAATGAGACAGATGCAGATACTCACAGCCAAGCACTGGATAGGTAGATCAACATAGCGCAAATGACCATGATACCAAAAGCAATCTACAGGTTCAACATACATCAATATTGCAAAATTTTTTTTTGTAAAATTTGAAAGAGCAATTTTCAACTTCATAGGGAAGAAAAACCAAAGAGAGTGAAAGCAATCCTAAAAAATAAAAGAACTTGAATAGGAATCACCATCCCTCAACTCAGGCTGTACTACAAAGCAACAGTGATGAAAACTGCATGATATTGGTACAAAAACAGATATGTGGACCAATGGAATCGACTCAAAGACCCAGAAATAAACACATCCATCTATATACTGTTGATTTTTGATTAAGAAAGAAAGGCAAACAATGGAAAAAGAGAACATCTTCAACAAATGGTTCTGATCTAACTGGAAACCTGCATGCAGAAAAATGAAAATGGATTCATATTTATCACCCTGCAGAGAATTCAAATCCAAGTGGATCAAGGTCCTCAACACAAAACTGGATACAATGAATCTCATAGAAGTGACCTTGGAAAAGGCTTCAACTATTTGAACAGGAGACAATTTCCTGAGTAGAACACAAATGGCTCAGACTCTAATACCAACAATTAAAATACGGAAGTTTATTAAACTGCATAGCAATTGAAAGGCAAAGGACACTGTCATTAGGACAAAATGGCAGCCTACAGATAGGGAAAGATCTTCAACAACCCTAAATCGTAAACAGGGCTAGTTTACAAAATTTATTAAAAAAAATAAAACTGGAGAAGTTAAACACCAACAACCCAAAGAACTCGATTAAAAAAATGGGGTACAAAGCTAATCAGAGAATAAACAACAGAGGAATCTCAAATGGCTGAGATGAAGCTGAGAAATTGCTCAAAGTCCTTAGTCATCAGGAAAATACAATCAAAACAACTCTTAGACCCATCACAATGACTAAGATCAAAACTTCAAGTTGTAGCACAAGCTGGCAAGGATGTGGAAGAAGGGGAGCAGTCCTCCAGTGTTGATGGGAGTGCAAACTTGTAAAAGTTCTATGGAAATGTTCAGGGCATTTTTTTGTCAGAAAACTGGGAATAGTTCTACCTCAGGAGCCACCTATATCCCCAGCCCCTGATCATACATCCAAAAAATGCTCCAATACTCCACAAAGACATTTGCTGAACTATGTTCATGACAGCTTTATTTGTAATAGCCAGAACCTGGAAAAACCCACATGTTCCTCAAATAAACTGTAGATGAAGCAAACGTGGCACACCTAACAATAGAATGTTAATCAGCTATTAACAACAAAGAAATGATTAATTTTGCAGGCAATTGAATTGATTATGAAATTAGAAACCTGAGTGTAGTAACCCAATCACAAAAGGACAGGCATGGTATGAACTCACTTATAAGTAGATATTAGCCATAAAATACAGGATACACAGGTTATACTCTGCAGAAATAAAAGAGGTAAAGAAGTTATAATATACAAGTGAGGATGCTCAAATCACATTTAAAATGCAGTATAAAATAGTCATGATTGGTAGATGGATGAAAGGAAGTATGTGGGAGGTGAGACCACAGGATGAAATTGGGAGGGTTCAGGATCAGGTCCGGGGAGGGGGAGGACAAATAGCCAGATGGCCATGAGAATGTATGAAAACCTGGAACCGAAGGAGGTTGGGAAGTGGCAAATATCTGGAACTAAGTTCTGCAGTGGAGCATCGAGCCTGGCTTGGCCCTGATGGGACTGAGTGACAGAGTTTCTGCACCTGGCACAAGGTCCTGGCCTGAGCTACCATGTTGATGGTTGCATTGGGCAATGATATTGCCTCTTTTGGCAAGTAAATTCCCCGTGTTAAGGTAAATGACTCCATGAGGATTAGAAACAGCTTGAGTCCAGGAGTTAAGAGTATGGCTACATCTCAGCAAAATGGTAAACAATTGGGACCTTCAGGACAGCATTCAAGGGAAAGAACATTGTATACATGAGTTTGAAAATATATTTTTCTCAACTATGTGGAAGTAATGATTCAATATGAATTATATGAGGGTTTTCCCGAATCTGAAGGAACAAAAGCAGTGCACTGCATGTTAACGTTTTAGAAAATTACCCAACCCAGAGATTTTTTTGTCTGTTTATTTGTTCGTTTAAGCTCAGAAAGGCAGATAGATTCCTGAGTTCAGGATCATCCTAGGACAGAGCAAGTTTACCCTAAGGCCTGGTGGAAATGGTAACTTCAGGGCAGGGTCCAACCCAAGTAGCCAATCATCTGTGCTTAACAAAGGCAGATAGAGCTTTGAGTCATTTTGCTGTGTTAAGAAAAAAATGTATGGCCCCCACCCCCCCCCAGCCCCCTCCACCCCCCCACCCCCCTGTCTCTTAAGAATCAAAGGCTTGGCAGGATGGTGGTGGTGCAAGCCTGTAATCCCAGCATTCCAGGAGGCAGAGGCAGGCAGATTTCTGATTTCGAGGCCACCCTGGTGTACAGAGTGAGTTCCAGGACAGCCAGGGCTATACAGAGAAACCCTGTCTCGAAAAATGAAAGCGAAACAAAACAAAAGAAAAAAACAAAACCAAAAAAAAGAATCAAAGGCTTAGAGTCATGGGAGTCTGATTCACAAGATACACAAAATTAAAACCTGGAGTAAATGAATACACTGATAGTTAAAAAAAAAATAACAAAACAAAACAGAAAGCCAAAGCAAAACAAAACAAAACAAAAACCGTGTACCTGGACTCTGAGGGAGATGAGCTTACCAGAAAAATGTTTAAAACAAAACAAGAGAACTGCTTGAAGAGGGACACACACACAGACACACAGACACACAAACACACAGAGAGAAGCAAGAAAGCAGGACATTGTCATAGAGGTCTCTTTTAATAGCAATCAAGCAGAATATAGACAAAAACATTTCCACAGAGAAGTCAGAACAGAAAGAGAAGCAGAACATGAACTGGATCCATGAATTCTCTTTTCACAATTCCCAGACACCCCTTCTCTCAGAACCTTTCTGTAAGATGACCCTGGGTCTTTGGTAACTATGAACACGTATCTGCAACATATGTCATAATCCCCACGAGGCCCCAGGCTTTTTGAGCCACAGAAACAACACCCAATCTCCCACACTATTCCCACTTACACACTCATTCCCACTGCAAATTTACACCTTTAAATCATATGAAGATTTCCTCAAGTTTGCCATTTTTCTGTATCCAAGAGAAACAACCTATGAAATATGAATATACATACATTTCCAGCAAAAACAAGATTTCGTCAAAGTTCAAACAGTCTCAAAACTGTATCTCAGCCTTCACTTATTAAGCCAAACTTACTGATTAAGCAAATGCTTTACCAAAACTTTCACTAAAATCCAAACACAAAGGATTTAGTGTGCATTTCATTTAAACTCAGACAGAAAAGCTTTCCTTTATCATTACACACAACTGAATGTTGGTGAGGGCACACACACTGATTCATAAAAGATTCTGAAATGGCAAGCCCATTTGAATGGTTTCTCCAGTTGTTGAGCTAATTTCAGATTGAAATAGAATGTGACATACTTGATGGCAAATTCAATGGATAAACACCAAACTCAATTATAACATACTAAAGTCAGGTTTTCATAACTACTTAGCTGATTTAAAATTGGATATTTCATTTCCAAGAAGCTGTTATGTAAGATGTGAGGACAAGGCTTCTGCTTTTGGAAGCCCTGTGTTCTTGTACTCAGGAGTACACCAAGGTCTCCAAATACTTGGGTGTTGGCTTAGTCTGCTTGACTCAAGATTTTACACTGGCAATAAACTGTGCAGAGGGTTTAGCACCTATGGGCTATCCAAACCAGCATCACTTGCTTCACCCACATGGCATCCACCTGTTATTTGATGGTAGGTTTTCACAGGTAACTACCAAATCTCAGTGTCACAGAAAGTCAGAAGAAAGAGTTGGATGCCGTATTCTAAAGACAGATGCCAAGGCATATGAATGCTAGGTATTAAATTTGGGGCATCAGTAAAACCAGGGAGCATTCTCAAATGCTCTGGCAGTTTTACAGCTTAACGTATATGGAGTTCTGAACTTGAACTTGCACACCAGTGTGCACACTCATACTCACAGACACAAACACACAAAAGTCATTCTCATAAGTACAGAAAACCCTCAATATAAATAGTGATATAAGATTGTCAAAAAAAAAAAAGATTGTCTGCTCTAGTTCTCCCATCCCTGTCCCATGCTCATAAACATGCAGCATGACTCCTAAGAGTTCTGACACTACCAAGCTCACCAGTGAGTCCCCCACACCTGCTCCAATATTTGGCCTAACTGGGATCCTGGGACCCAGAAGACGCAGTACCACCCACTCTGCCAGAGAGAGTCACATCCTTCCAGACTGAAGAAACAGTGACCTGGAACAGCACCAGCACCCTAACTCCGCCAAGATCCAGAGACAGCTTGACTCCCAGGATGTCTTCCCCAGCTAGGCTCACAGATCAGGTGCTCCATGCCCCTTCCATACCCAGAGACAGACTGAAGCCAGGAGGCCCAACATAATCAGGCTCTCAGGAGGGACAAGCTCCAGTCCAACAGCAAGGTCAGTTAACACCAGAGATAACCAGATGGTGAGATGCAAGCACAAGCTGGGCGGTGGTGGTGGTGCACCCCTTAAATCCCAGCACTGGACCGCAGAGGCAGGTGGATTTCTGAGTTCAAGGCCAGCCTGGTCTACAGAGTGAATTCCAGGACAGCTCAAACTATACAGAGAAACCCTGTCTCAAAAAACCAAACCAAACCAACCAAACAAACGAGATGCAAGCACAAGAACATAAGTCATAGAAACCAATGGCACTCGGCAACATCAGAACCCAATTTTCCTACCAAAGGAAGTCCTAGATACCCTAACCCAACCGAAAAGCATGATTATTATGTAAAATCCCAACTCATGAAAGTGGGCCTCATGAAAGAAGACCTGAAGGAGGAAATATATATCTCCCCTAAAGAAATACAGGAGAATACAGGGAAATAGGTAGAAGCCGTTACAAAGGAAACACATAAATCTCTTAAAGAAATGGATAAAAACACAATCTGAAATAATAAATTGGAAATAAGAAGTCAAAATATCATAATTGGAAGATCATACATTATACATTAATGTCCCCAAAAGGTCCCAAATCAACTTATATAGGTGATACATACCTTCAGGAAAATGGCTGGATAAAAGTTAACAAATAGACAAACAAACAAACAAACAAATAAATAAATCAGTAGTCCATATGCTTCCTATATCCAAATGACAAATGGACTCAGAGAAAAATCAGAGATAAAAGCAGCTTCAATTAATATAAAAAGATTAGTTGTAGTTTAACACTGAAATTGAAAAGCATCTATGCCTTTAAAGTTCAACTTTGTGAAAATATTGAAGCAGATATAAGATGTGGAAATCTCTCATGCTCATAATTAGTATGATTAACATGAAAAATAGCCATCTTACCAATAGTAATCTACAAATTCAATAAAACCCCCTTCCAAATTAGAAAAGAGGAGAGTATAGACCTTGAAAGGACAATTTTCAGCACCCAGGAAAAAACCCAGGAGAGACAAAGATATCTGTTACAATAAAATAACTGTATTCTATTTGCATGCAAATAGACAAGTTGATCAGTGGAATAGTGGTGTAGACACAGATATAATACCTACAACATATGTAAACCTGGTGATTGATAAGGAATCTAAAAACGTATAATAAACACCAACAACAATAAACAAAGAAACAAAACAGAACAACAACAACAACAAAAAACCCACAGCACCTTCAACAAATAGTGCTTGTTAAACTGTAGCTCTACATGCAGAAGAGTGGAAATAGATCTATACTCTTTACCTTGAACAAAATACAAGTCCAAGTGGATAAAAGACTTAGAATAAAAAAGACACACAGAACCTGACAGAAGAGAAAGGGAGAACATCCCTGAGTGCACTGTCACAGGACACAACCTTGTGGAAAGAACACTGATAGTGCAGGCAATAAGATCAATAATGAATAAATGGGACCTCATGCAACTGTGATGTTGCTGTAAAGCACAAATCCAGTCAATGCGGTAAGAGACAGTCTACAAAAGGGGAAAATATTTACACCATAGCCACATCTGATAATTGAGTAAAATGCAAAAAATATGAGACATAATATACAAAAATATATACAGACTTCCAGAATCTAGATGTTCCAAAAACAAAAACATACAAACAAAAACAGATTAAAAACAAGACAAACAAACAAACAAACCAGCCAGGTGGTGGTGGTTCACACATGTAATCCCAGTACTCTGGGAGGCAGAGGCAGGTGGATTTCTGAGTTCGCGGCCAGCGTGGTCTACAGAGTGAGTTCCAGGACAACCAGGGCTATACAGAGAAACCTTGTCTCGAAAAAACCAAAAATCCAAAAAACCAAAACCAGAACCAAAAACTGAAACAAGGTTCACTCATAAACAGAGACTTCTCAACAGAGCAATCTCCAGTGGTGTAGAAACAAGTGTTCAACATCCTTAGCCATTATAGAAATGCAAAGGAAACCTACTATTTTGTTAAACATGTCAGAATAGTTAAGATCAGTAAGAGATGTGATTGTTCATATTACTGAGAATATAGCCGACTGAGACCACACATCTACTGCTTGTGAGAATGCAGGCTAATACAGGCACTGTGTAAATCATTATCATGTGATCAGAAAAGGAGAATCCATCTACCTCAATACCCAGCTCTACCTCACTTTGGCTTTGTTGTGGTTTGCATAAGCTTGGATCAGACAGTGGTCTTATTACCGGGTGCTGCTTTGTTGGAGTAGGTGTGTCCTTGATGCATCAGGTGTGTACTGGGCTTGGGCTTTAAAACCCTCATCCTAGCTGCCTGGGATCCAGTCTTCCCCTAGCAGCCTTCAGATGAAGATGTACAACTCTCAGCTCCTCTTGCACCATGCCTGCTTGGATGCTGCTGTTCCTGCCTTGATGATAATAGACAGAATCTCAGACTCTGGAAGCCAGCCTCAATTAAATGTTGTCCTTGTTAGAGTTGTCTTGATTATCGAGTGTCTTCACAGCAATAAAAACCTAAGACAGGCATATAGGCAATAGTTTCTGTTGTCTACAATACCACAGAAAGACTTGATCAAGTATGTTCATAGGAGCTTTATTGGTACTAGCTAGATACTAAAAACAAAATTTTATTTCCCACTGATGAAGAATGGATTAAAAAAAAAAACATGATACATTGACACAATGAACTATCATTCAGCTGCTGAAAAAATGTCAACATGAAATTTACAGGCTAATTAATGCAACTAGAAAAAAATCAGCCAAATGAGGAAACCCAGACTTAGAGTGACAGAAATGGTATGAATTCCCTTATAAGAGAGCAGAATATGCAAGAAGAAAGAGCTGGAATTAGGGAGAATTTCCGGGTTACTATAGGAACTCAGTGCACTGAAAACCTTCAGGAAATGATGGCACTGACCCTATTGATCACTCCTAGTAAAGGAGAGTCTGACCTGGCCATCTTTATAGCCAGGAAGGCTGTCCTGTGATGAAAGGTTTACATTTCCTTCAGTTGTTGGTCAAGGTTGTCTCTAATATGTCATGCTGATTTAGGAGGAAAAATTACTCACTGAAAACTGACCTTGGGGATTCATTGTTGAAGACAACTTTGACACAGCTAAATAAAACTGAAAATTAAATGTGTGCAGGCCTGGAGCCTTCACCTCTTGGTTCTAGACTCTCTGTGGAGAGAAGGTACTCCATGGCCACAAAAAGAAAATCCTGGACATAATACAAGCTGTAAACCCTCCAGCTACAATCTCTCCAGTCTGCAATATGTGCTGAGCAAGGTTGTGACAAACTTTTTTCAGTGGTCAACCAGTATTTGGATTAACTTGAAGAGATGGACATCAGAGGGAACCCATGCCTTATAGTGTCTGGATTTCCAGGAATCCTCACATAGACTTATTAGGCAAACATGGGGCTGGCATGGGTGTTAGCTAGGTCTCATTCCTCTATGTTATGGCGATTAGCATGGTCACCTGAGTAACATCTCACACTGGGAACAGGTGTATCTCTGAGTCTTCTGCTTGATCTTGATGGTCTTTTCTTCCTATTTGCTTGCCATGTCCAGGCTCAAAATGAGGGCTTTCGCCATGGCTTCTCTGTCTTGTTTTGAGAGGAGAGAGGAAAGAGAGGGGACCTAGGGAAGAGCAGGATAGCAGAGGGTGGGGTAAGTGAAAGGACTGGAGGGAGGAGAACAGTGGCCTTGGTACACTGTATAAGAGAAGAATCTAGTTCCAATTGAAGTAATTCTGAATTTCTTAACTGAAAATTCATGGAAGAAGGAAAACAACAGTAAACAAGAGTGAAGACAAGGAAAGCATTATTGACAGATACAGTTCTCATTCTGTTTGGGTGCAGGGTGAACATCACCCAGGAGTTCACTACAAGTCCATAACTAGGGCCTGTCTTGATCTAGGAAATCAGCAGGTTTGCACTCCTCATTGTGTGTGTGTGTTTGTGTACATATGTATATGTATCTGTTTATACATGTACATATATACATATGTACATATACATAAAATGATAGAAGTTAGAAACAGAAACGAAGTTAAGACCTCACAGAATCCACGGCCCAGGCATAAGGCAGGCCAGGGGCAAAGCCCAGACAAGCTGGGGGCCTTCTCAAGGTTGTTAGAATAGCAGGATGATCCACCCAAGGTTGTTAAGACATTCCAGAAACTAGACGGCCGGAAAGATAAAAAAGTAGCCTAAACAACTGAGTCATGGGCCATCTGGGCTCCCTCCCCTCACCCTCTCTTCTCTGAGGTAGTTTAATGTTAACCAGGCCCTCCTCTACAAGAGATAAGTCTCTCACTCCCCTACATTACTGATGCACGTACTACCCGCTGATGTAATTGTATGCCAATTCCTCCCTCAATGTATGAATTGACTAATCATGTAAAAGCGCGCAAAACCTAGCTTTTGAGCCTCAGTGCGGACCCCTTTGCCGCTTGCATGAGACATGTCGGCCCGGAGCTCCGCAATTAAACTGCCTCGTGTTTTTGCATCAAGCTGGTCTCTCGAGTTTCCTTGGGTGTGCGTTGACCCGAGCCTCGAGTGGGGTCTCCCCGTTCGGGGGTCCTACAAAAACAGAACACACACTCAAGTTATTTGCTTGGGTTATTTTTCAGTAGTTTGAACAGTGAAATTACAGAGGTAACTGCTCATTAAATTCTAAAAATATTCTTGCTTCCCTTAAGAAAATCTAATGTTTCAATTAATATTCAAATAAAAAAATACATCTGTAATTTTACAGAGTATTGACACTTTCATTATATAATACATTATTAAGTCCTTCCAGTCTGAGCCAGTGCCTTGAGCACACCCTAGGTGATAGCTCTGCACTGAATTCCACAACACCCAGAGGAGTTGGTGGATTTAAACTGCCCAGGATTATAGGATCCTAGCATCACAGGATCTCAGGAGCTTGGTGGCACCAGGATTTCAGGACCCCAGAGGCAGCTTGACTCCCAGGAGCTCTGATACACCCAGGATCTCAGGATGACAATATCACAGAGTCAGCTGGATTCTGAAGAGTTTTTTTTGTTGTTGTTGTTTTTTTTCTGTTCTTTTGTTTTTGTTTTTTTAAGACAGGGTTTCTCTGTGTACCCCTGGCTGTCCTGGAACTCACTCTGTAGACCAGGCTGGCCTTGAACTCAGAAGTTCTGGGATTCTCTGCTTCCCAAGTGCTGGGATTAAAGGCGTGCTTCACAACTGACTGGTATCTGAAGAGTTCTGACACAACCAAGATAAGAGGAGGGACAGGCTCCAGTCAGAGACAGAGAGTGCAGGTAGCACTAGAGATAAACAGATGGCAAGAAGAAGCACAAGAACATAGGCTTCAGAAACCAAGGTAACTTGGCATCATCTGAACCCAGTTATCCCACCATAGCAAATCCTGGATACCACATCACACAGGAAAAGCAAGATTCATATTTAAAATCACTTCTCATGATGACAGAAGACATTTTGTAAATTGGATATCTTCTTAATTTACATTTCAAATGTTATCCCCTTTCTCTGTTTCCCTTCTCCAGGAAACTCCCTATCTCATCCCCCCTGCCCCTACTTTCCCTTTCTCCAGCAATTACCATAGATTAAGAAACAACAATATTCCACAACAAAAATAAATTCACACAATATCTATCCACAAATCCAGCCCTACAAGGGATAATAGTTGGAAAACACCAATACAAGAAAGGAAATTAGAAAAACCAAGAAAGTGACCTTCTTTCATCAAACCCAAAAGAAGATAGCCTCCCAAACATAATTCCACCTCTAACAACAACAATAACTGGAAGAAGCAATCACTTTTCCTTAACATCAGTGGACTCAGTTCCCCAATAAAAGGACACCAGCTGGAGGAATTCAGGGAGTGGGGAAACTGGGAAAGGTTTAGCATTTGAAATGTAAATGAATATTATATTCAATTAAAAAAGAAATTGTTATCTTTAAGACTGAGGCAAAGAAAAAGATTCTCATATCCTTTCATACCTATTTTTCAATGTACTGATTCATGGTTATGTCAATATGGAAAGTTTGAAAAGTTGAAATTTTGAAAAGTTGAAAACTTATAAAGGCAAGGTAAAGACTAATCCATTTTTTTGGTACAGGTTCCTGGCTGTAATCTTTGATTTGAACTTTATAATATTTACTGGACCAACCAACACATGCAAAGATGAAGATGGTTAGAGAGGAAGACTGCAAATTATGTTGGAGTATTGGTAATTATATTTTTCTTATACCTGTTGCTACCCATTGCTAAATGAAGTGCTCAAAATGCAAGGAATGTACAAGTTAGAAAAATAAAATAAAAGTCTGGAAAACAATTTTCCAAGAAAATGGTCCCAAGAAGGAAGCTGGAGTAATATTGAATAAAATTGACTTTCAACTAAAAGTTATGAAAAAGGAAAATCTACCAAGATGAATACTTAATTCTGAACATCCATGCTCCAAATGCAGGGCATTCACATTCATAAAAGAAACTTACTAACGCTCAAAGCACAAACTGCACGTCACACAATAATAGTGGGAGACTTCCTCATCCCACTCTCATCAATGAACTGATCGTGGAAACACAAACTAAATAGAGACACATTAAAAGTAACAGAAGTTATGAACCAAATGAATTGAAAAGTTACCTATAGAACATTTCATCCTAAAACAAAAGCATAAACCAACTTCTCAGCACCTCATGGTACCGACTCTAAAACTGACCATATAATTGGTCACAAAACAGGCCTCAATAGATTCAAGAACTCTGAACTAATTCCATGCATCTTATCAGATCACCAAGGACTAAGACTGGTCTTCAATAGCAACAGAACAGGAAGCCCACATACACATGGAAGCTGAACAATGCCCTACTCCATGATAACTTGGTCAAGGAAGAAAGAAAGGAATTAAAGACTTTAGAGAATTTAATGAAAATAAAGACAAAACATACCCAAACTTATGGGACACAATGAAAGCAGTGCTAAGAGGAACACTCATAGCTCTGAGGGCCTCAAAAAAAAAAAAAAACAAAAAACAAAAAAACAAAAAACAAAAACAAAAACAAAACAAAACAAAACCGGAGAAGGCATACACTAGCAGCTACACAACACACATAGAAGCTCTGGAACAAAGAGAAGCAAATACACCAAAAAGGAGTTGATGGCAAGAAATAATCAAACTCAGGGCTGAAATCAACCAAGCAGAAACCAAGAGAACTATACAAAGAATCAACAAAACCAGGAGCTGTTTCTTTGAGAAAATCAACAAGATAGATGAACCCTTAGCCAGAGCAACCAGATGGCACAGAGACAATATCCAAATTAACAAATTCAGAAATGAAAATGGATACATAACAGCATATACTGAAGAAATTAAAACAAAAAATACCAGGTCCTATTGCAAAAGCCACTAGTCAACAAAACTGGAAATGAAATGGATGATTTTCTAGACAGATACCAAGTACCAAAGTTAAATCAGGATTAGTTAAACCATCTAAACAGTCTTATAACCCCAATGGAAATAGAAGCAGTCACTAAAACTCTCCTAACCGGGCTAGAGAGATGGCTCAGCAGATAAAAGCACTGACTGCTCTTCCAGAGGTCCTGAGATCAATTCCCAGCAGCCACATGGTGGCTCACAACCACCTGTAATGGGATCTGATGCCCTCTTCTGGTGTGTCTGAAGAGAGCAATGGTGTCCTCATAGAAATAAATATATATATCTAAAAAAAACATTAAAAAAATAAAAGCGTCCCAACCAAAAAACAAAACAAAACAAAACCAAAAAAGAAACAAAATAAACAAAGAACAGCTTTTATCAGACCTTCAAAGGAGACCTAATATCAATATTCTTCAAACTATCCCACAAAATAGAAATGGAAGGAACACTACCCAGTTCATTCTATGAGGCCACAATTATGCTGAGTATTCTTCCTTGGGGATGGGATGGCTTCTGTCTGACCAGGAACTTTTCACAATTTCCTTCACAGACAACTTCATAAGACATTTTTTTTTTTTTTTTTACTTGTGTCATGCCTAATGTTCCAAACAGGTTTCAAAAACTGGAAAAAAAAAATACAGTAGCCCAATGTCTACAGATGTCTTTGAGAATTCAGTTGATCAAAATGGTTTTTATATCTCTACAGCCGCTCATATTTCCTTGTAATTTCCGGATAACAACTGAAGCCCACACACAAAACAATGGTGAAGAACAACTTATTGTCTGCCTGGTGCCAAGCACTATTCACACCTGAAAAACCAACTCCTTATGTGCCCCGGAATACATTTCCATGAATCACTACCATGTGGCCGGTAATTCAATTAAATTCAAAAAATTAAATTCGAGCCAGGCGGGGTGGCGCACGCCTGTGATCCCAGCACTCTAGAAGGCAGAGGCAGGCGGATTTATGATTTCGAGGACAGCCTGGTCTACAGAGTGAGTTCCAGGACAGCCAGGGCTACACAGAGAAACCCTGTCTTGAAAAAAAAACCAAATCCCCAAAACAAACAAAGAAACAAAAATTTGGGGAGAAACTGACTTCCTGGCCTGTTTTGATTTGTTAAATAGGCACCCAAGCCATTTGTGCAGGGGTTTGAGACTTACCAACAGTGAGAAAGCAGAAGACTAAATGAGTTAATTATGACATCCAAATTTATTTTTAAAAGTTGAAATATGCTTTATGGTTGAAAATTATCCAAGTATTAGACATATGTACTAAAACACACCAGGTATTGCTCATACTTTTTCTATTCCAATGTGCACAGTAAAATTGGAATAGCAACATTCTTAGGCACAGACAATTTGTCAAGAACGTAACTGTTGGTTGAATTTGTGTATCTACAGATATTTCATTTCTAAAAATTAATTCACTGCATTTCTGTAGATTCTTCATTCCCTTGTTTTGTGAACCCCTTAAGTTTTCAAGTTTTGGCTTTTATTGATTATCTAACACTGATAACATTGGTATTCACAGATAATAGAACTCACTTTCAAAGAAAGCTATCTCCATCATTCCTCCTCCTTCTTTTGGTTGCTGTGATTTCACCATCTTCAAAGTTGGTCAGTGCAATCAATTCTCACTAAAGTCACTCTTTATCTATAATTTCTCCAAGAAAGCCATGGAGATACTTGGGCATTCATTCAATTCTCATTCTCTCTCTCTCTCTCTGTCTCTCTCTCTCTCTCTCTCTCTCTCTCTCTCTCTCTTCTCTCTTCTCTCTTCCCTCACTAATCAATCAGTGCTCAGCAGTGCTCATCCGGAAAGAATTTACCTGCTTTTCTTCAGGCACTGGACAGCAGAGGCAGTATTAGGTGTTCAAAGTAATTGCATAGCAAAAGGCAAGCCTGAGCTATAGAAGAAATTCCTCTAAAGGGAAACAAATAATCACTTTACTTGTCAAAACTGGTAAAATACTTAATTCTCCTGAGACACTGAAGAATAGAAAAAACCTCAGATGATCAGAGCAGTTATACTCTATGCAAATGGAACTTAAAAAGTGTTATCAACAATTGACTTCTTATGAAGATAGATATTATTAAAAGCATACAAGGTATAGTGTTTCCAGAAAGAGCAGGCCATTCCCTGGTAGGGAAATGGTATCAATAAGATAATCCTTGATCCTGTCATTATATGCAACATTAGCTGTTGAAATCTGTAACCTGACACACATAGCTATAGCCAGCTCCTCTGAGTCAAGTTTCTGAGTGGACTTAACTAGATCAATGAAGTTTGGTTGCACATAACCTCCCCAAGATGAATACACACCAATCTGGATTATTTTTATAAATATGCATGACTTAATAATTGCGGGGGAATTACAAAATCACTCACTTTGCCCCATCAGGACCTTCTTCATAATGCTGACCCCTGCAGATGATTCTCTTAAAGATCACTGTGTGAGCTAGCTATTGTCTACACTGTTTCCCCCTGCAGTGTACACAGTAAACTGTTCTTCCAGTTCCGGTCTGAGGGCAGACGTCATGCTCCGCATGCGAGTACTTTTCCTTTTACTGAAAAGGACAGTACATTACGTGTCTAAAATGAGTAATTTTAAAACTGTCTTGTGGTACAGCCATTTAAGTAATGAATTACGATGTTTAGCAGGGTAGAGCTTGAGACTGGGATCCGGGTTTAAAAGCTAAAGATGCAGCTCTTCTAATGCTAATCCATAATTTTTTTTTTGGTTGTCTCTTGAAAAAACAATACGCAGAAATATTGAAAGAATGTGCTTTCATTCACCCAATACATGAGATACCTATGACTATTTAGACAAAACTAACTGCAAATGAATCACAACCAAAATGCTTAAATGCCAAGAGAAGAGCTTGTAAAATATGCGAAAGGAGCCAAGCCTGTCTGCCATTGGCATCCTGCCACGGGTGCTTCTGCACCCAGGCTCCTGTTCTGAATTGTTTGTAAACATTCAGCCCAGACAGTGACGTCATCCAGAGGCCACCGCGGGGTCCAGAAGCCGCTGAAACCGGGAGGTGTTCTCACCGCCGCCTGCCTCCAGCTGCAGTCCGACCCAGCCCTCGGCAGGACCCACACCAGCCCCGCTCCTCACCTCTGTGGGAAGTGACCACATCCTCACCATGTCGCCTCGTCAGAGCTCGCCTGAGCTTCCCGCACAGCATCCAGCAGAACTGTGAGAGCAAACGGGACAAATCACCTCCGCAAGCTCAATTGCAGGGAACCTGCGGAATGGATTCCGGAAGAACCCTCCTCCTCGGATGACTGGCAGCCCAATCTGGACGCCGTGATTGGCCAGTGAGTCTTGAGTGACAGGCGCAATGTCCTCAGGGTAAGAGTGTAGAAGTAACTCCGCACATAAGTGAGCAGAAATTAACTGGTTCCCGGAACAGGTTTTCAGTCTAGATGCACACATATTCTACATTCGCAGAGATACGTATTTTGTTAGCAATTGCTCCTGTTTTCCGATAGCCTCCACGCCAGCCTCTCGGAGCAGCCACCACGTGACTCACCTGCTCAGAGGTGCCAGCTCCTCCCCTTTGTGGGCGGTGACCTTGTTCTGGGAGGTCAGGACTTCCATTCTTGCCTGGGCTTCCACTGCTCTCTGTAGGCATTTCCTCTTATTGCTACTGGAATCAAGCATATCACTAAAGATGCTGTGCAGTGGACAATCTGTCTCACATGTGCAAAATGCCCAGAATACGCCCAATTAAAGAGAGTTTAAGAAACAAGAGTTTGTATTGTAGCTTCATGTGGGTTCAGGTCAATTGCAGATACTTTTCACCTGAAGCTCTATTGTTGTGCTATTATCTACTATACTATTGTCTATTCCTCAGTAGATAAGTACAAAAAAACACCCAAAACAAACAAACAAAAACAAACAAACCCAGGTGCAGTCTATGTATGCCTAAAGTGGATTTATTAGAATGGCTCACAGACTGGGAACCAAGTATTCCAACAATAACTCTGTAGCAATGAGAAGTTGAAGAATCCAGTAGTGGTCCAGTCCATGTGGCTAAATGTCTCAGCTGGTTCTTAGTATATACCATAATATCTATAGGAGTAAAGCATAACAACAATAAAGAATCTATAAAGTATTTACGAATATCTGTAATCTTAAAACTGACCGCACAATCCATACTGGAGGTAAATCTTGAGACTGTAAAAAATGTGGGAGAGCCTGCACTACAATATCCCTCATTAAAGAAAAAAGAAGGCATAAGCAACTGCAAACCTTGACAAATTCCTTATATTACTATCCAAGTTAGCTTACTCTTCTGAGATCTAAGAAAACAAAATATCTTTCAAAATATAAAGATGACACAGAAACACTGACCAATATTCCATTCTTGTGCAATATCAGGATTATCTCACCGGGCAATCATATAAATGATACAAATTTCTTATTTGTCTTTGTAAAAAAAATTCACTAAAGAATTATTGGAAAATAACCCACCTGTTCAGTAATGTTTCAGTCTAATTGAAGTCAAAAGGTATTGAATATACAAGTTATTATATCAAGTTGTCTTTGCAGCCCATGCTGTCAACATGTTTCTAATATCACATTTAACAATAGGCAGTTTCCTGCTAGCCAGGATTATAGAGAGGGCACTTGGGAACTTGGTCAAGTTTATGTTTACTATTATTCAATGTATCAGGAGTCTGATTGTATTGTAGAAATAACTTCTTTAAATATGTGTAGACATTTAGTGTCATAGAGAAGATTCAGAATAAAATTACAGACCGCTTTACATCTAGAGATTTAATAGTTTTCATTATATTTCATACTATGGCTATATATAACTGTGTTCAAGTTGATGGATTGATTACTGACTTTCTTTTCAACAGGATAAAATGTCTCATATTCTACACGGCAGTCGTAGCTCACGTCTTTATTCCCAGTACTTGGGAGACAGAGGCAGGTGCATTTCTGACTTTGAGGCCAGCCTGGACTACACAATGAGTTCCTGGACAGTCAGGGCTACACAGAGAAACCCTGTCTTGAAAAATAAAACAAAATTCTCATATTAATAATCCTTTGTTTGAAGCTCATTATGTGATGAATTGGTATAATACAATCTTCATAAAAAATTGACTTAATTTTATTGGAGTTAGGATTTCCTCACAATCAGTGGTAGAATTAAATTCAAGTGCCAGAGATTGAGATATACCAAGTGTTTCAGAATCAAATTGGTTTTCTGCAGTCAGCGTGATGTACTTGTCTTTCATTGTGTTTAATCTGTGACTGGATCCCTGGTCTCTCTAATACCGTTAAAACGAAGGTTTGTTGGATATTGTCAAAGTCTTTCTCACCATCTACTGAGATAATCATGTGATTTTTATTGTTTAGTTCATTTATGGTAGATTACCTTGGAGGATTTTTATATATTGAAAGATCATCTGGGGCCTGGAGAGATGGCTCGGCAGTTAAGAGCACCGGCTGCTCTTCCAGTGGTCCTGAGTTCAAATCCCAGCAACTACATGGTGGATCACAGCCATCTGTAATGGCACCTGATGCTATCTTCTGGTGTGTCGGAAGACAGCGACAGTGTACTCACATACATAAAATAAATAAAATCTTTAAAAAAAATAAAAGAGAACAGAAAGATCCTCTGGAATGCAAAGTACTTGATCATGATGCATGCTATTTGTGGTGTATTCCCAAATTCGGTTTATGAATATTTTGAGTATTTTTACATCAGTATTAATGAGATAAATCAGTCTGAAGTTCTCTTTCCTTCATGAATAATTGTGTGGTCAATGGATAGTGGGAAGAACACTTGCCAGAGAAATATTTATTGTTTCGAATATTCTTATTCTAATAAAAATTTAGTGTATCAGATACAAAAATGTTATACAATTCTGAACACACTATAGACAACAATTATGACTCTTTAATCAAAGACTGATAGATGAAATAAATCATTATTAAAATCAACTTTTAAATCTATATCAAACCTATATAACATGAATGTACATTTCATTATCAAGAACTTTAATAAAAGCAGAAAAGAGGAAACAAAATGCAACATATATCTACAAATGAAAACAAAACATGATGACTCTTAAAGAACATGATCCTCATATTATTAGATGAAAATAACACCCTAGGCCAGGGAGCTGACCCTGTGCCACAGCTCTCCAGACCACAGTCCTACCCAGAAATCACTTGTCTCCCAGGAGTGCTGACACACCTAGGCTCACAAGCTCCCAGGCCCACAGGAGAGACAATCTCCTGTCAGAGACATCCAGACCAGCTAACACCAGACATAAGCAGATGGCCAGAGGCAAACCCAAGAACATAACAAGCAGAAAACAAGGCTAATTGGCATTATCAGAACCCCATTCTCCACCACATCAAGGCCTGGATACCCCAGAACACCTGAAAAGCAATATTCTGATATAAACTCACATCTCATGATAATGATAGAGGACATAGAATGACATAAATAACACCCTTAAAGAAATACAGGCGAACACAGTTAAAAACATAGAATACCTTAAACAGGAAACATGAATCCCTTAAAGAAATACAGGAAAAGACAACCAAACAAGTAAAAGAATTGAAAAAAAACCATCCAGGATCTAAAAAAGGAAATAGATACAACAAAGAAATCAAAAAGGGAGACAACAGTGGAGATAGTAAATCTAGGGAAAGAACAAGGGACAGTTGCAGGTATCATCAACAGAATACAATAGATGTATTCTCAGTATTCTCTACATCTCTCAGGTGTAGATGATACCATAGAAAACACTGACAGAACAATCAAAGAATATGTAGCATGCATAAAGCTCCTAACCTAAATATCCAGAAATCCAGGACACAATGAAAAGACCAAACCTAAGAATAATAGGTATAGAAGAAAGCATACATTCCCACCTGACTGGGCCAGTAAACAACTTCCATAAAATTATTGAAGAAAACTTAAACTAAAGAAAGAAAAACCCATACAAGAAGCCTAAAGAACTCCAAATAGATTGGACCAGAAAAAAAATTCCACCCATCAAAAAATAAGCAAAACAATAAATGCACAGAACAAAAAAGAATATTAAAGGGAAAGAGGTCATATAATATATAAATGTAGTCCTATTAGAATTACACCAGACTTCTCAAGAGAGACTGTTAAGCCCAGAAGATCTTGGCCAGATGTCACATGTAGCCTAGGAGAAATAAAAATTGCGAGCTCAGGGTACTCTACCCAGCAGAATTCCCAATTACCATAGTTGGAGATACAAAGATATTTCATGACAAAACCTAATTTTAACAATATCTTTCCAGAAATACAGCCCTTAAAAGGATAAAAGATTGAAAATTCTATCACAGGTAGGAAACTACACCCAAGATAAAGGAAGAAATTTTTTTTTTACAAACCCAAAAGAAGATAGCCTCACAAACATAATTCTTCCTCTAGCAATCAAACAAATCCAGGAAGCAACAATGATTGGTCCTTAATATACCTCAACATCAGTGGATTGGATTCCCCAGTAAAAACACATAGAATAACAAACTAGATATGTTAACAGGACCAAGCAATTTGCTGCATATAGAAAATGAACCTCAGTGACAAAGATGGATACTACCTCAGAGTAAAAGACTAGAAAAGCCTTTTTCCAAACAAATGGTCTCAAGAAACAAGGTGTGGTCACCATTCTAATATATAAAAAACCAACTTTCATCTGAAAGTTATCAAAATAGATTAGGAAATATACTTCATACTCATCAAAGGA
Source organism: Apodemus sylvaticus (assembly GCF_947179515.1). Lineage (NCBI taxonomy): Eukaryota > Metazoa > Chordata > Mammalia > Rodentia > Muridae > Apodemus > Apodemus sylvaticus. Next base: position 51,246,844 of record NC_067494.1, on the reverse strand, counting down.
AAAAAATCTACCAAGATTTATTCTCAATTCTGACCATCTATGCTGCAAATGCAAGGATGCCCACATTCACAAAACTATCTTTACTAAAACTTAAAGCACACATTGAACCTCACACAGTAATAGTGAGAAACTTAAACATCCTACTCTAACCAATGGACTGAACATGGAAACAAACTAAGCAGGGACACACTGAAACTAACAGAAGCTATAACAAAATAGATTTAACAGATTTTAGTTCTATAGAACACACTAAAGAATATTCCTTTTTCTGAGCACCTCACTATACATTCTCCAAAATTTACCACATAATCACTCACAAAACAATTCTCAAATGACACAAGAAGATTAAACAATGCCATGTACTCTATAATCTCACCACAGTCTAAGGCTGGTCTTCAATAACACTGAAAACAGCAGAAAACCGACAGACACAAGTAAGCTGAACAACTCTCTCCTCAATAATAACTTGGACAGGGAAGAAATAAAGAAATTATAGACTTTTTAGAATTTAATGGAAATAAAGGCATAATGTACCAAAACTTATGGGGCACATGAAAGCAGTAATAAGAAGATAACTCATAGCTCCGAGGGCCTCAAAAAAGAAGCTTGAGAAGGCATAGTCTAGCAGTTAAACAGCAAACCTGAGAGCTAAAAAACAAACAGAAGCAAATCCACCAAAGAGGCATAGATGGCAGGAAATAAACAAGAAATCAATCGAGTAGAAACTAAGAGAACTACAGGCATGCGCCACCGTGCCTAGCTGATATTTTTTCAAACATTCATTCCACTTGCTTGATTTCAGTGACAATGTGATATACTTGTGTCTTGTAAAGTGCTCTTTCCAAAATTTCTTTGTCAGTTAATTTATTGTTTGGATAAAAGACGACTACTAATTTGGTGGAGGGGTGTTTGGGATGTATCGAGACACTTTCCTGAAGGTCTTTTTCAGCCATAGGAATTCAGTTGGTAATACTTGTGGGGTATCTTATGCACACCATCAAAGCACTTGTAAATATTGATACTTTGACTTCTTGCTTTTCAATATATATTCCCTCTCTCTCTCTCTCTCTCTCTCTCTCTCTCTCTCTCTCTCTCTCTCTTTGCTTTAGCTAGAATGACAAGTCCTATATGTCAGAGATATGAACGCTTCTATCCATGGACAACAAAGGTTAGCTATAAAGTGAGGTTCTTGGAAGAGGGTTAGATATCCTTAGGAAAGAGAAATAGAATAGACGTGGATGGATGGATGGATGTGTGGTGGTTTGAATATGCTTAGCCCAGAAAACATTAGGAAGTTTGATCTTGTTGGAGTGGGTGTGGTCTTGTCACTCTGAAGGTGGGCAATGATACCCTCTTCCCAGCTTCCTGA